>NC_059224.1:22983604-23276104 GCF_020615455.1 Coregonus clupeaformis
ACTATTGGTCACTAAGCTGCCTGCCGCCCCAGATGAGTTTAAGGTTGTGCCGTTGTTTGATCATGTGATAAGGTTTAATGGGTAATCGGACCATAACTAATGTGGTTATGGAAGTAATGTATAAATAGTGGAGAGCCAGTAGGGGGCTCCATTGAACTATTATGTTTTGTTTGGCATTTCAATGGCATAAGGTGAAATCTGTGTGTATGAGTGAATTCGGCGGCTGGTATGGGTGAAGGGAGAGAGAGTTTTTTGCTGAGGTGAAAGCTAGTGCGATTTTCATTTGGTGACGTCACTTGCTCTATGAACTGGAAGTAGTTGCTTTAAGAGAATCGCAGATGGTGTGGAGTGACTGGCGATGTATGTAGAGGGTTCCTGGTTCGAAAACAGGTAGGGACAGTAGGTAAAGCTTTCGCATTGGGGCTATAGACCTAGATTACTATGTGGATTGAGAAATGTGAAAGGTTGAATTAGATAGCTTAAGTAGAAGTATTCTAGAAAGGTCTATGAAAATATGTTACAAGGTCCCCGCGCCTTCCCCGTAGTTCAAAAATGATAAGGATATGAATTAAATGTGTGCTGGTAAATTATAGCAAGTATTTGTTTTATTAATTAGGGCCTAATCAGAGAGAACAGTTAAAGAAATTGAATAGAGAGACAGTAAATGGCGATAGAGCTGTGAAAATTGAGTTGAGGACAAAGGAGAGTAATTTATGGCTCTGGTTAGCGAAAAAATTATAAAAATAATAATAATAATAGAGACAGTCAAGCGAGTTGGGTGGAGCTGTGGGATTTCAAGTGGAGGTCTGAATGCTTGACTGGAAGGCAGTGCTTTGATACATTCTAAGTGTTATTACTTTATTCGATGGGTTGCTTGACGCCAGTGGTGTATACAAATAGTTGGTACATTTTAGAACGATAATTTATTTTCGTTACGGGGAACAGGGGATGCAAGTGGCATTGGCTGTTGTGCTGGGGGAATAGCGCCAGCCTGTGGTGGGTTCTGGATTTGTTACATAAACAAACTTATATTTTAAACTAAAGTGATGGAATAGGCTACAATTATAACATTATCAGAAAAAGGGCACAACATAATGTGTAATAGTTATTACAATTATTATTGATAGTTATTACAGTTATTATCATTGATCCAGTAATGATAGAAGGATAGTAGAGGAAAGGCAGGGGATTAAATCTCATTTAGGGAAAGCAGAAGAGTATGAAATATTAGGGAGAAAATACCATTAACTGAGGGAACATTTGATGTAACCGTGATTGTATTGGCTAAAAACTGAAATATGACATTTACAGGGGGGAAAGGAACAATAGAAGGGGAGACAGATTTTCCTAGGGGGTTGAACAAATCATTGATAATGGATCATTTGAGATTAGATCACATGTAGCAGAGTTAGGGTAATCAATTAAATAATCATTGTATACTCGAGGAATTTTGAGTGGTTTTATGGATTAGTTATGAGGAATTAGATTGATACAAACAATTATTGATGGGTTAAGACTGGGGATATCTGTATCATGTTTTGTGTGTACTACCATCTTTAGATTATAACCAGGAGAAAGAGATTAGCTCATCTCATTGGAATGTTGCAAAGGGCTAGGGGGAGCAGTAGTGAAGTTAGGGAGTATTTAGGTGATAAAAGTGAGCTACCAAATTAAGTGAGGCCTGGCTATTTGTGGTTGTTGTTTTTCAAATTGGGTTTTTCAAACAAAAAACAACACACCTAGTATGATGTTTATAAAGCCTTGTTGTTTCAATTTTGGGGGGGTTTCAGCAGGTCAAGGGTGATAGGTCTTAGAGGAGCACGCACAGTGAATTTTATGGAGTTTTTTAGGTTTTGGCTGAGTTTGGGGTATATATGATTTCTTATGAGAATGAATGTCATGAGGACTTAATGAACACTTGGGATAACTAACATTTATGAAATATTTAGAATAATGGTAATGTTTAGTATACTATGGGATGGAACAGTTCGTTGAATGATTTCAATGGCCTCTGAACTCTGTTTTAACTTTCTGGTGTTAATTAATCATCCACACTAGTAAATTTTAAAGGCATGAGAGGAGGACTTTAAGATAGTTTATTTTACTAAGTTGAGGGTAATTTATAATACTGTGAAAAGTGTGAAGAAGATTATAATTTGGTAATAATATATATGATTTGAACCATAAAATAACAGAAGAGAGAGTGGAGGGATGGCAACTGGATAATGAATTACCAATATTACCTAAGTGATTGTTTAGGTAGGTGGTAATATTGACACATGGGCAAATCATGTGTCAAAAGGGGGATGGTAGGATTAAATAAAAAAATATACGAAGGAGAGGACAAAATACTTAAAAAAAACCCCCAACAAGAATAGAAATTGAGAGCTGAACATGTATGTGTGAAGATAGTTTATTAACCACACCCGTATGTCAGAGGTTTTGTGCCCCACAGGTGAACTAAAGGAGAAGGTGACCCACTCTATCTAACCAGGAGACTGGTGAGCATCCAGTCCCTAAAGAATAAAAACTGGAAGCAGGCCTGTTGGGAAGGGCCCTACCAAGCACTATTAGATCCACCTGGGTGCATGTCACACACTGCAAAAAGGTAAACCCAGCTACACCTGACGAACAAACACAGAGTTAGGAGAAAGAACCGATCACCACTAGGGCTCGGGGGTTGGCTCCTTAATGAAGATTCCCTTACCCTGTCTGATCATCCCTGTGTGAGTTCGATAGAAGGTAAAGCAATGGGTTGGCCTCTGGCGTCTGACATGTTCTCAGGGCGAGGGTGGGGATTCACAGGTCTCCTGACGGTAGGTAGCTGTCTGATTGTGGGGGCCATATTCCTAACACACTCAAACCCTCCTGATCTGCCAGAAGTAGTAGTTAACCTAACACAAGTTAATAAAATAATACCTGAGCACAGTCTACGAAGGCATAGGAGACAGCTAGACGTAGGGAAAGGGGAAGTACTAGGGACCGTAGGGAAGGACATCACCTTTTGAGGTCTTTGGGGAGTTGGGGACTACTGGCAGGTAGTATCGTAAAGGATGGGAGATATATATGTATGTCACCATGTACATCCTGGGACTATGTAGTTGCTCATACCAAGCGGGGGGAGGATATGTCAATCTCCATACACAGTTTAAGGACAGGTGTAGTATTGTGAAAGTAGGGAATTACCAGAAATGGCAGTGCGACCCATATAAGGGTAGGTACTGTCTGAAAGTCTGAATTACGCTAAAACAGGTTACAGACCTGACAAGTGAGATATCCTCTTCAACTGGGGCACCCTATAGAGTAAACCTCTCTGAGGGAGGTAGTGAGACCGGGGCTGTGGTGAAGATAGTGCAAACTGTAGACCTGAAGGAAGTAGTACAGGTGGAGACGGGGTGTGGAGATCTTGACCTGTGGTTGGAATGGATTCAGTATACGGCAAGAACTATGTCTAGAGAGGACTGTTGTGCCTGTGGGACAGCCAAACCAAGGTTAACAACTACTCCGTTCCCCTTGACAGGCTTTAACTCTCTGTCAGGTTTATCCTCCATGATTAAATTGTTCAAGCCACCTGGGAATGTGGTGAAGGAGTCTTGTAGTAACTTGCACTATCTGTATCCCCCGATAACAAAGTCACCCCGACCTAGGTTGCCTCCGTTTGAAGTCTCAGGGGATTCTTATTATTGTTTTTCTAGGACTAATAAGATAGGATACAGGGTAGGGCATCTTAGCTCCTGCTCCCACACAGAGAATGTCACAACTAAAGAGACCATGACTTATCTCTCCTCTTTGTTGCAGCCAGAGGATTTTAGGAACCAAAACCAGGCCCGTGCTGACATCTGATGGTTGTGTGGTGATAACAGATTGTGAACTCACCTACATACGCAAAAAATCAAACGTGTCAGAGACTGGTGAGTTGTCACGTAGAAAGTGGGACCTCATCCCGGGATCCTTTGATGAAAGGATATATATTGATGGGATAGGAGTACCCCGAGGGGTTCCAGAAGAATTCAAAGCTAGGAATCAGAACGCAGCTGGGTTTGAATCAAGTCTTTTCTGGTGGTCAACAATTAATAAAAACGTAGATTGGATAAATTATATTTACTATAACCAGCAAAGATTTATAAACCACACTCGTGATGCAATAAAGGGATTAGCTGAGCAGACAGCGGAAACTAGCTTAATGGCATGGCAGAATAGAATAGCTTTAGAGATGCTTTTGGCTGAGCGGGGCGGAGTTTGTGTTCTGTTTGGATCTATGTGCTGTACTTTCATCTCCAACAATACAGCACCGGACGGGTCCGTGACCAAAGCGCTTCAGGGACTCACCACGCTGACGAACGAACTGGCTGAGAACTCTGGTATTGATAGCTCCCTAAACAGTTGGTTTGATAACATATTTGGTAAATGGAAAACTATTGTTGTAACTATTATGGGTGAAGTTATAGCTTCTATGGGTATACTTGTTTTTTGTGGATGTTGTCTTATTCCCTGTGTCTGAGGGTTGGTGAGAAAGGAGATGGAGAAGGCGGTTTCCCAACAGATGGTGAGATACGGCCCAATCCCGGACTCCGACCTAAGGAATGAAGGATATGACCTACCAGGCTTGGTGGAGTGACACCCTAGAGGGTGTCAATAGGGTGGCAAAATTTACTTCCCTGTTTGTGTTTTATGTTTTAATAATCTTGTGTTTTGTGTTCTATTAATCCTGTGTTTTATGCTTTATTAATCAAGTTAACCATTGTGAATGTTTGTCTTTCCTTATGTGAAGGTTTGAAGTTCCTGGGTGGCTGGTAGCCAATCTAGTACAAGTTAGGTGTAGATGGAAGGACTGAAGGCCTTTTTATTATCATTATTGCCTATTAATAAAAGTGTGATTCTTTTTGTTTGTATTTTAATGAGTGACACCCTGTGTTTTCTTATTTTGGGTTCACACCCAGTGGGTGTGAAAAGGGGGATTGTGGGGATCTGGATGTGATACCTGGCTTAGAAAGAATGCATTAATGATTAAGCATAAAAGGTTTGTACTGTACTGATATACATTGTTTAACCTAACAAGCTGTGATTAATGTGAGCTGTTTTAGGGAGTAGGGGGAGATAAGAACTTGTGTCTCACAATACCCGAACACTGCCTCTTTGTGATCTGTGAACTGTCCAAGGACGTGTACTGCAAAAGTGCTGACTTTCTGGATAAGTTGCAAAACAACTAGACACCTGGCAACAGTGGAGCGCCAAGGGACTGGGACCAGCCTGTGCGCCAACGGATTGGCTGAGTAAGTCTAAACCACGCTCAGTCTCTACTCTGATTGGCCAGCAAGGAGCGGGAACTATCTCTGTCAGAGTATTTTAAGAAGAACTCATAACAATGGCATTAATTAAAATACTAGTCTATTTAGAAGACGTGTATTGACCTCTTTTGTTCCTAATACCAGATTTGAATTGACGCAACTTAACACTAGTTAGTCTGTTGTATATCATTATTTTACCTGCTGCACAAATGTCTCTCTCTCTCTGGTTCTACTTCATACCTTTCAGACCGTCAGTACGGTTGGGTCATTTCCCTAGATAACCATGTCTAGGAAGGATGTTAGCCTAGCCAGCTATAAAATGTGAGATTCAGATTGCCTCTCCATGGTATTCCCTCTCCCCTGGTATTACTAGCATGCTACAAGCTAGCTAGTTTACCAACTCAACCTAGCTACCACTGTGTGTCGTCAGCTAGTTTACCAACTCCACCTAGCTGTCACTGTGTGTTGTCAGCTTGTGTCACGATCGTCGGAGGAAGTGGACCAATGCGCAGCGTGATAAGTGAACATACTTTATTCTTTAGAGAACACCACACGAACAAAACAACAAACGATACGAAACGTGTAGTCCTTGGTTACAATACAAACCATACGGAACAAGATCCCACAACACACTGTGGGAAACAGGCTGCCTAAGTATGGTTCCCAATCAGAGACAACAAGCAACAGCTGATACACGTTGCCTCTGATTGAGAACCACACCGGCCAACACAGAAACAAATGAACTAGAAAATCACCCTAGCACACAAAACACATAGAAACAACACACCCTGGCTCAACATAACAGAGTCCCAGAGCCAGGGCGTGACAGCTTGGCATACCAAACGACGGCCATTCGTGCGTGTTCCGCATAAATCCTGCTCCAGCCCTGTGGTCATAACTAGGCTCACCCGAAATTATTTTGCGGGTGCTGTACAGCTCCCAACAGATTATTGTAGCTCTCTACCCTTACTGTGTATTGTGGTAGCTGTTGTATACAGTCTCTGGTTACTATTATATTAGTTAATTGATGAATCAGTGTATTGCATAAGAAATATTTTATATTTATATTTTATAATTTATTTTCTTCACATTCTGAGCTGAGAGAACACTGCATCACAATGATACTGGGCATGCATGGCTGCTCCTGAACTACAAGTAGAAGATGGTCATGACCTGTGCCCCGCCTGCCTAGGCATTGGCCACCTGCGTGAGGCCCTTTCTGACCCCTGCATTAACTGCACCATCCTGCCTGTGATTGTGAGGGAAGTGCGGCAAGCCAGAGTTGAGGACCAGATTTTCACAGATAATTTACCAGCGTCCGGCGTTGTTCTCCAGGACCCACCCAGGGCCACCAAAAGAGGGACAGCCCACGGAACCGATGGAAGGTCGATTCCTTATCCTCTGTGTTGTGGACCCATTCAGTCTCAACACTAAAGATGGGTCAGAGGAGTCATTCCGAGGCTCTGATCACACGGAGTCAGAAGAAAGCTCTGCCTCACTACGCATGGTCCTGCGTGCGGCCTTAGCTAGGCTAGAGCTTGATGACCCTCAAGCCACATCCCCTGCAGCTAATCCATTTTTTAAGAAGGCCCCAGGAGCTACACCGTTCAGTGTGCCACCTTCAGCAGCTTTTCTTATGGAGCTTCAGAGATGCTGGGCTGACCAGCAGGCTCTTGCCCACCACGGCAAGGACAGTAGGACGCTATCTGCCATGCGCAATGCAAAACAACATGGGCTGGACCATATGCCAAAGATGGAAGAATGCATAACAGAGCTAATGCTCTCCCCAGATAAAGCACTGAAGGATGATGCCCGCTGCCCCAGACCTCAGTGTAGGGTCACAGATGAGCTACTGTCACGGGCCTACGACACAGCGGCCCGCATGGCCCGCATTTGGAACTCCCTCTCAGTGCTCATGCTAGCACAGAACAGGATGCTTCAGCCGGAGCATGCAGACCTGGACCTCTGCAACCTGAAGGACACATCTCTTCAAGCGTTTGCGTTCATGACCAGAGAGCTAGGCAGACTGATGCCCACCATTGTTGTGACTCGTCGCCAGGTCTGGCTCGCCCAAGCCCCAATGTCTGATGACTCCAGACAGGTGCTGAGAAAGCTCCCAGTGGTCCCTGGACTGCTCTTCGGCCCCGCGGCTGAGCGGGCCATCGAACATAGAAAACAGCTGAGTCAGGCTACACCACTGTGGAACCCACAGCCCAGAAACCAGGCATCACAGAGTCGTGGCAGAGGGAGGCCTGATGCGCGTGAACCTCGCCGCTCTCACTCGGCCCAGCCCTATACACGCCCTTGGTCCTACCACCAGCCTAACACAGATGCTCGCCAGAGCCCCAAGAGGCCGTGGTCGTGGTCAGCGCCCCTCCAACCCCACAAACAGACGTGGGGGCAGAAACAGAATGGCGGGGGTCGGCCATTGGCCGATTTACCCAGCAGCACCTGACCTACTGGGCATCACACTCCTCAGACCCATGGGTGGTGATGACCCTCTCACAAGGGTACAGGCTGCAGTTCCGACGCCGGCCCCCAGCATTCTCAGGGATCAGAATGACTTCAGTCACAGAACCCCTGAAAGCTTGCACTCTCCTGGAGAAGGGCGCGATCACAAGAGCAAGATGGCTTTTACTCAACCTATTTCCTGGTTCCGAAGAAAGACGGAGGCTTCCGTCCAGTTCTGGATTTAAAACGGTTCAATGTTTTCCTAAAAGTTCTCCCCTTTCACATGTTGCGGACGGTCGATGTTCTCCAGACAGTAGTCGCAGTGGAATGGTTCACGTCCCTGGACTTAAAAGATGCTTACTTTTACGTTCTTGTGTTACCGAAACACAGGCGTTTTCTGCGGTTCGCCTTCCAGGGCCAGGCATACCAGTTTGCAGTATTACCCTTCGGTCTCTCCTTGACTCCTCGCATCTTCACAAGATGCGTGAGCGCAGCCCTGAGCTCCCTCCACCTACAGGGGATCAAGATCCTTCCTGACCTCGATGACTGGCTCATCTGCACCCCCTCTTGTGAGTGTGCGGCCGAGGGCACAGCGCTGACACTGACCCACGTCAACGCACTGGGTCTTACTGTGAACAATGAAAAGAGCAACTTCACACCAAGCCAAAAGGTCACCTTTATTGGCATGGCTCTGAACTCCCGCACTATGAGGGCATTCTTCTTCTTCTGCAACAATTTCAGTTGAATGCATTGGTGAAGGTACGAATGTTCCAACAACTGATGGGCATGCTCACGGCGGCCTCCGCAGTGACACCGTTAGGCCTTCTTTCTTTAAGGTCATTACAAGTGTGGTTCAATGACCTCCGCATGGACCCCAAGCGGGACAGAAACATCAAAATACAGGTGGCAAGGGCGTGCTACTCTACTCTGCGGCTGTGGAGGAAGAGAGCCTACCTGACTACAGGTGTCGCTCTCTGATCAATTCCGGCAAGGCGGCAAGTAGTGACGACCGACGCTTCACTAACAGGCTGGGGAGCAGTGTGGCAACACAGATCTGTACGGGGAGAGTGGTGCCCCCGCTGGAGGAAAGAGCACATCAACGTGCTAGAACTTCAGACAGTTTACCTAGCCCAGAATCACTTTCTGCCGGTTCTCAAACACAAACATGTCCTGATACGATCAGACAATACATCGACAGTGTTCCACATCAACCATCAAGGGGGAACGAGGTCTGTACGGTCCCTACAGGTGGCCCAACAACTCTTGATATCGGCCCTACCACATCTGGCCTCCCTACGAGCCATTCATCTCCCAGGCAAGGTGAACGAGGTGGCAGATTTCTTGTCGCCACAGAAACCGCCCCCAGGGGATGGAGACTTCACCCACAAGTAGTGAAGATGATATGGCAGCGGTTCGGAATAGCACACGTGGACCTGTTCTCCTCAGAGCAAACATCCCACTGCTCCCTCTGGTTCTCTCTGGCAGAGTCCAAGAGCCCCCTTGGCATGGATGTCTTAGCTCACACATGGCCAGAGGGCCTACTGTATGCTTTCTCTCTGACCCACCTGATCTTAGCAACGCTGCACAGGGTCTCTCAGGCTCAGCACAGGCTGCTGCTTGTAGCCCCCAGATGGCCAGCGAGACCCTGGTTTCCAACCATCCTCAGGCTTCTGGAGGGAGAGCCATGGCAGCTCCCTCACAGACAGGACCTGCTCTCACATTTGGACAGCAGGATATGGCATCGCAGCCCAGATCAACTACAGCTATGGGTGTGGCCTCTGAAGAGCCCGACCCTCTACTGATTGGCTGTGATCCTGCTATTATCGAGACGTTACAGAACGCCAGAGCCCCATCGACCAGGATTATGTATGCTGGTCGCTGGAAGCTGTTTACCGAATGGTGCTCTACCAGGGCGGAGGAACCGGTGTCCTGCTCTGTACCTGTTATACTGAGCTTCCTTTAGAAACTATTGGATTCAGGTCGCTCTGCCTCTACCTTGAAGGTGTATGCCTCAGCCATATCGGCTAACCATTTACGCATCGATGGAAAATCATCAGGGGCCCACTACCTCAGCTGCCAATTCTTACAAGGTGTCCGCCGGCTGCATCCCCTCAGGACAGTCCGCGCAGCATCCTGAGACCTGCCACTGCTTTGACAAAACCTCCTTTCGAGCATACGGAGGAGCCGGACATAAAATGGTTATCTCTGAAAACAGCTTTCCTCTTAGCTATTTCATCAGCGAAACATGTGAGTGAGCTCCACACGCTCTCCATGAGCCCGGTCTACCTACGATAGAAGGCAGACGACCTAGGCGTGACCTTATGGCCCAATCCAGCCTTTTTGCCCAAAGTTTTATCACCCTTTCACATCAATCAAGCCATCGAGCTGGCGGCCTACTGCCCCACTCCTTTCCAGAATGCAGAGGAGGAGCGAGCAAATCTCCTATGTCTAGTCCGTTCCCTCAAACGCTATATACAAGCCTCAGAGTACTACAGGATGTTAGACCAGCGGTTTCTGTGCTTCGATGGGAAGTCAAAAGGCCTTGCATTGTCCAAGCAGAGGCTTTCACACTGGGTTGTGGATGTCATCACTCATGCCTACAAGGGTGTAGGGCTCCCTGTCCCAGAAAGTGTGATGTCACTCGACTAGAAGTGTCGCCACATCCTGGGCTGCGCTGAGAGGCGTCCCCCTGAATGAGATGCTACCTGGTCGTCGCCCTGCACATTCTCGAGATTTTACAAGGTCAACGTTGCATCCTGCCACACCATGGGCTTTGCCATTCTTCCAGTGGCACTGGTGCATTAATCAGAGGTTAGTAGTGCTATCCCACGTGACCTTGTTGGTATGAGTCATCCATACTTTCAACTGGACTGACGGTCTGAAAGGTATGAAGTAGAACGGAAGTTACGGATGTAACTATGGTTCTACGAATACCTGGAAGACCGTCAATACTTTCCTGTCACTCTGAATCTTTTGGGCGAGAAGATTCTCTGAGACAGTGCGTGGTCTGACGTACGGTTTTATATGAACCACAGGCAGTGGCGGTTTTACACGGAGGCCGGGGGAGGCCCGTGCCTCCCTGGAAATGTCCCTGGCCACCCCTGTGGCCCCCCCGTGCTGACCAAATAAAAAAGTATGAATTTATAACTATTTTACACGCGAGCGCCAAAAGCGGAACTAATGCAACGCTCTACACGGCAACGTTCTACACGGGTAAATTAGAGTGGCGCACCCAAAAACTGTATCCTGCCATCTGCCTGCCTGCCACGTGTGGTGCTGCTTCGGTGAATGAGAGCTCAGCAACTACTATTTGCGAGAGGAGCTACGATTTGCAGGAGTCGAAGGTAAGAGAAAAACGATTTAATATCATAAGTGACTTGTTGTTCTTGCACATAGCCTACATGTTCCTTTTGTTCCTCACACATAAATCAAATCAAGTTTTTAAATGTCTGGTCTCGATTTGTTTAGAAATGTAATCATATCTAAGCAAACTCATCGAAGCAGAAGCAAATATCCAAATGTTAGTAGGCTATCCTTGCTAGGTCTACACAATGTTGTGATGTTAACCACGTAACTTCATCCGTCTTGGCTGTTGCATCGCGATAACAAATACATTTTTAGTAAAGTAATCAACAGGTTATCTGCCAGTGTTAAGTAGGGAGGGATGGTTAGGTAACAAAATGTAATGCATGCCCCTACGTTTTTTCTTCTTCTAATAGTTATCATGAAACGAGGAAGGGACATAAAGTCATTTTTTGCCCCAGCAAACAAAAAAGTGAGAGAAACAAATCGAGGTTTTGAGAAAGTTGAGGAAGAGGGAGAGCCAGCATGTGATGAAAGTGAGGGGTCTGACAAAGAGAGGGAAATTCCAGAGGGTGAGGAGGATGAAGAAGAGGGTGAGGAGGATGAAGAAGAGGGTGAGGAGAATGAAGAAGAGGGCGAGGAGAATGAAGAAGAGGGTGAGAAGCATGAAGAAGAAAGCATACAGGGACAGAGAGATGAACAGCCAGAGGGACAGCAAGTGGATCCATGTGGATCAAGTACTGCACCATCAGGTTTGTGATGAGGAAGGTTCTTACTATTTGCAAAGCAATGCAATTACAATGTAATGGTAGGCCTGCTGGGTGTCCTTAAAATGCTGCTTTCTGCTGTTAATTCTTTTTTGTGTCAATATGGTTCTGTTTTTTTTTAAGTAAATACTTTGCCTACATTTTGAAATACATGCAGATATACAGTAAATAAATGTTGTAGTTGTGCCCTATGTTTACTGTCCATCTTCTTCAGATATCAGCAAGTCTAAGTATGACGTACCAGTACAGCCGAACTTGAAGATATTCCCAACCACACTGATGGGGGACAGAAGACGAAGCTTCAGACCAAACTGGTACACTACTCATCCATGGCTTGAGTATTCTGTAATGACGGACTCTACATGTTGCTATGCATGTAGACATTTTAGCACACCAAATGCCCCAGACACCGTTTTTGTTTCAACACCTGGTTTTACAAACTGGAAAAAGGCAACTATGAGAAATGCAGGGTTTTCACTACATGCAAAGTCTGAACGACACAAGTGTGCAATGATCGCATGGAGGGATTATCAAAGAGCTGTTAGAACTGACGCAACACTAACAGATCTCCTTGACAAAGAACACACTAAACAAGTACAAGAAAATCAGGCATACATTAAAACAGTTGGGGAAGTGCTGTTGCTTACAGCTACACAAAACATAGCACAAAGAGGACATGATGAATCTGAAGGGTCCACTAACAAAGGAAACTTTAGGGAAATTCTTAACACAGTTGCTAACCACGACCAACTTGTTAAGAGAAGATTAACTTCCATTCACAATGCAAAGTACACAAGCAAGATCATCCAGAATGAGGTTTTGGGTTGTTTGGCAGAAATGGTTCGGTCTGAAATCATAGAAGAAGTGAAGAAAAGTGAGGTTTTTAGCGTCATGGCAGATGAAACAAAGGATATTTCAAAAAAAGAACAGATGTCCTTCACACTCAGGTACTATTACAATGGGGCCATTAAGGAGAGTTTTCTCCATTTTGAATCTGCAGAGAGGTTAGATGCAGCAGGGCTTACTGGAAAAATAGTACACTTACTGGAACGTTATGGCCTGGACTACAAAAATAACCTCGTAGGCCAAGCGTACGATGGCGCTGCCGTTATGAGCGGTAAGCATTCAGGGGTTCAGGCAAGGATCAAAGAACAGGCTAAATTTGCCTTCTACGTCCATTGTAGTGCTCATTGTCTGAATTTAGTGTTAGTTGATGTAGTCAAAAGTGTCCCAGAAACGGAGGAGTTTTTTTCTTTGTTACAGAGTCTTTATATGTTTACTTCTTCCTCATATGTGCACCCAAAATGGCTGTCTCTCCAAAGAGAAATGTATGGCAGAACCAGAGAGCTGCAACGTTTAAGCGACACACGTTGGTCATGCCGATTTCTAGCCCTACGTAATATCATGGACACTCTACCTGCCCTTAAACGACTACTGCAAGAGATTGCTCAAGAACGTCATGGTGAAAGAACTGTTGAGGCCCGAGGTCTTCTTGCTCAAATTGACCTAGAATTTGTTGTGCATCTTGTTACTCTGCGTAAGTTGTTTGGGGAGACAAAGCTATTGTCTGACATGTTACCGTCACAAACTGTTGATCTGTCAAGTGCTGTTGACTTAGTAAATGCTTTAGTCCTGACATTGAAAGACCACAGGCAGGAGTCTTTCTTTGATGAGTTGTGGGATGAAGCATTGAATATTTGTGAGCAGTGTGATTCTGCAACAAGGTCAGTGGCGAAACGTCAGAAAATGCTGAGCTCTAGACTCAGTGGCTACTGCACGCTAAGCACTGTTGGTCAGAGGGAGGTAGAACGTGACAAAGATATGTTTCTCACATCATTTTTCTATCCTGTAATTGACAGCATGCTCAATGAGTTGAACAGACGTTTCTCCAATACAAACTGTGAGCTCATGAGAAGCATACAGTCTCTCAGTCCCCAGAGTGATACCTTTTTAAAGGAGAGCAATGTTTTTTCATTTGGCCGTTTGTATAATGCAGACATTGATGATTTAGGGCATGAGCTCCATCAATTTAAGAGAGTTTTGGACAGAAAAATACAGAGTGGTGAAGTCAAAAAGCCATGCAGTACAGTTGAGCTGGTTTGTTTTATTGAGCCATACAGGGAAGTTTTCTTTGAGCTCTTTAGACTGTGCAAGATTGCTGTAACCCTTCCTGTAAGCTCAGCCTCTTGCGAACGCAGTTTCTCCACACTGAAACTGATAAAAACCTTCCTGCGGTCCACCACTAGTGATGAGAGACTCAGTGATCTTGGTGTCCTGAGCATAGAGTCCAGAAGGGCCAAGGCTCTGGATCTTGATGTATTTGTGGACCGTTTTGCCAGACAGCACAACCGCCGTATCCTGTTGCTGTAGTGTATCTATATGATATATACGCTAGTAGCGTATGAGTGCCGCTGTGAGGAAAAAGAGATATAATGAACAATAAAACAACAAGCTTGAGCTTCTTAAGACACGGTGGGTTTATCTGTTCTCAATACCACCGGTAAAATGAATGGAGTTAGTCTGGTGTCCACATGAAGTTACGTGTGTAGACAAAGAGTCTGGTGTCCATATGAAGTTACATGTGTAGACAGAGACAGTCTGGTGTCCATATGAAGTTAGATGTGTAGACAAAGAGTCTGGTGTCCATATGAAGTTACATGTGTAGACAGAGACAGTCTGGTGCCCATATGAAGTTAAATGTGTAAACAAAGACAGTCTGGTGTCCATATGAAGTTACATGTGTAGACAGAGACAGTCTGGTGCCCATATGAAGTTAAATGTGTAAACAAAGACAGTCTGGTGTCCATATGAAGTTACATGTGTAGACAGAGACAGTCTGGTGCCCATATGAAGTTACATGTGTAGACAGAGACAGTCTGGTGTCCATATGAAGTTACATGTGTAGACAGAGACAGTCTGGTGCCCATATGAAGTTACATGTGTAGACAAAGAGTCTGGTGTCCATATGAAGTTACATGTGTAAACAGAGACGGTCTGGGGTCCATATGAAGTTAGATGTGTAGACAAAGACAGTCTGGTGTCCACATGAAGTTACATGTGTCTACTTAGATGAACCCACCGTGTCTTAAGAAGCTGAAGCTTGTTTTATTTTTCATTTTACATCATCTATCTTTTTTTCCTCACAGTACCAGTAGTTCCACACACTACTAGAGTGTATGTATGTTTGTATTTATGTATATATATCCCACCAATACTCTCTCAAGAGGTTTTCAAAAAGGGGCAAACTCATGTCTCAAGACCTGCTTCTGTTGGTTCCCCTCTCCTGCCTGTAACTTTCCATCCACATCCCCAAAGTTTTGTGGCCCATTATGACATCACTCCATTAAGTGATTGCTGCATGTACTGCTCTAAGGAAACACTTCTCTCTCTCTCTCTCTCTCTCTCTCTCTCTCTCTCTCTCTCTCTCGATAGATAGATAGAGTTTATGATTTTATTCTTTTGAATTATCTCTGCCAAACATCTATGTACTACAAATCTTCAAGCTCCACAGATGTTTTATGGCATCCACTAAACCTCTTTAGATATTTGTAAATTATACAGTGTGATACCTTTCAACGAAAGTTTATTTTATTTTTACCAACTATGATTTTTCCTTTTGAAAACAAGCAAAGCAAGAAAAAAAGAAACAAAATCACTCCAATCATTGCACACTTGTGTCGTTCAGACTTTGCAGGTCCAGCTTTGACATGATGATCTAACTAACACTAATATTGTAACTAATATTGTAACTGAAATATGTATGATCCTATGATGAGCGATTGCTTACTTCCCTTTCACTCTTAAAAAATTACTGAAAAAAAATGTGTATAAAAAGGTATATGTAGTATATGTTTGTTTAGTGAGCATTCATGCTGTCATTTTTCCTAATGTGAACTATGGTGGAAATGTGCTGTCCTAAATGGACTTGCCCATATATGTTGTAAAGCCTTTTTTGTACACCTGCTCATCAACTGACAGTGAAGTACACAAAGACACAGACACACACACACACACACACAGACACCTGTAATATTCTTGTTTTCATGTTGTTGCTGATATCCATCAGTGTTGTTCATATTGCTACATTGTGTTGACATGATTGTTGCTTTTAAACGAATGTTAACTTAATGTTTATTGTCTGCATCCTATTGGACTACTGGATGTTAATGTGTAACACGTTTCCCTGTTTATGTGCTTTAGCAATACTGTATGTCAATATGGTCATGCTAGTAAAGCCTCTTTGAATTGAATTTCTTTTCTGATTTGGTTTATTTTACCTAAATGGATACAGGGTAGTGTGTTTTGTTTATAAATCACTCAGAAAGTTTTCTTTCTTAAAACAAAATGTGGAATCAACTGTCCACAGTAGTGGGGCTTCCATAAATAGGAAATGGCACATTGTTGTACCCTTTGTTGTATCCTGGAGTTTTGTTCACATTGAATATGAACCCTGTATTTGTACCCTGTACTTTTTAATTTTTATTTATTTATTTATTTTTTCATTTTTATGGCACTATCTCTCTTGCATCTGCACTCTTGTACAAAATACGTGTTATAATAAATGTCATATGATTTTAAAGTAAAATAAAGTTTATAATCTTTGAATATCATGTGTTGCCAGTTTTTTTATGTGTGCCCCCCTGATTAAACACTGGCCCCTCCTTGGCCCCCCTAGTAAAATGTGTCTAGAACCGCCACTGACCACAGGGGCACGTCCTCCCACGCTGTCACATCACCGGCGTGACTTTGTTGTTATTATTACTCGACCTGCGTGGAGAGCGAGGGATGTAATCCATACTTTCAACCGTACTTTCTTCCAGGTATTCATAGAACCATAGTTATATTCATAACTTCCATTCTCTCTCTCTCTCCTCTGGCAACGGCCCACTGGCACACGCAGGTGATGCACAAACCATGACTTTTCCAGGATTTTCATTGCTGACCAAAAATGAACTATAACTGGGTAAATAACTCACTAACTAGCAATGAATATCAACTAATGTGCACACGCAGCTAGGCTCGCTTTGATCTCAAAAACGCACCTTGCGACTGCATGACTGAGAGACTGTTGTAGCCTGTCAATGTAGGCAGGCCTACAATAATTATACTCCGATGCGCTCTGCAGAGATTGGGAGGAGAGTGCGCAACACATTGCATCCAGAGGATACTGATCCAATTCTGATCGGAGTAGCCTAATTTTTTTTATATTGTGATTTTTGTCCATTCGGACAACTTACATTTATATTCTTCTTGTCCAATGACTTTTTTTTACTTAATATGATAAATATAATAATAATAATATGCCATTTAGCAGATGCTTTTATCCAAAGCGACTTACAGTCATGTGTGCATACATTTTTTGTGTATGGGTGGTCCCGGGGATCGAACCCACTACCTTGGCGTTACAAGCGCCGTGCTCTACCAGCTGAGCTGGGCAAGCGGACAAGCGTTAATGTTGAGCCCTATTAATAATAATAATATGCCATTTAGCAGACGCTTTTATCCAAAGCGACTTACAGTCATGCGTGCATACATTTTTTTTGTGTATGGGTGGTCCCGGGGATCGAACCCACTACCTTGGCGTTACAAGCGCCGTGCTCTACCAGCTGAGCTACAGAGGACCACATTACAGTGCATTCGGAAAGTTATCAGACCCCTTGACTTTTCCACATTTTGTTACATTACAGCCTTATTCTAAAATGGATGAAATAAAAAAAAATCCACACAATACCCCATAATGACAAAGTGAAAACAGATTTTTTGAAATGTATTTACATAAGTATTCAGACCATTTGCTATGAGACTCGAAATTAGGCTCAGCTGCATCCTTTTTCCATTGATCATCCTTGAGATGTTTCTACAACTTGGAGTCCACCTGTGGTAAATTAAATTGATTGGACATGATTTGGAAAGGCACACACCTGTCTATATAAGGTCCCACAGTTGACAATGCAGGTCAAAGCAAAAACCAAGCCATGAGGTTGAAGAAATTGTCCGTACAGCTCCAAAACAGGATTGTCGAGGCACAGATCTGGGGAAGGGTACCAAAACATTTCTGCAACATTGAAGGTCCCCAAGAACACAGTGGCCTCCATCATTCTTAAATGGAAGAAGTTTGGAACCACCAAGACTCTTCCTAGAGCTGGTCGCCCGGCCAAACTGAGCAATCGGGGGAGAAGGGCCTTGGTCAGGGAGGTGACCAAGAACCCGATGGTCACTCTGACAGAGCTCCAGAGTTCCTCTGTGGAGATGGGAGAACCTTCCAGAAGGACAACCATCTCTACAGCACTCCACCAATCAGGCCTTTATGGTAGAGTGGCCAGACGGAAGCCACTCCTCAGTAAAAGGCACATGACAGCCCGCTTGGAGTTTGCCAAAAGGCACCTAAAGGACTCAGACCATAAGAAACAAGATTCTCTGGTCTGATGAAACCAAGATTGAACTCTTTGGTCTGAATGCCAAGCGTCATGTCAGGAGGAAACCTGGTACCATCCCTACGGTGATGGTGGTGGCAGCATCATGCTATGGGGATGTTTTTCAGCGGCAGGGACTGGGAGACTAGTCAGGATCGAGGGAAGAATGAACGGAGCAAAGTACAGAGAGATCCTTCATGAAAACCTGCTCCAGAGCGCTCAGGACCTCAGACTGGGGCGAAGGTTCACCTTCCAACAGGACAACAACCCTAAGCACACAGCCAAGACAACACAGGAGTGGCTTCAGGACAAGTCTCTGAATGTCCTTGAGTGGCCCAGCTAGAGCCCGGGCTTGAACCCGATCTAACATCTCTGGAGAGACCTGAAAATTGTTGTGCAGCGACGCTCCCCATCCAACCTGACAGAGCTTGAGAGGATCTGCAGAGAAGAATGGGAGAAACTCCCTAAATACAGGTGTGCCAAGCTTGTAGCGTCATACCCAAGAAGACTCGAGGCTGTAATCGCTGCCAAAGGTCCTTCAACAAGGGTCTGAATACTTATGTAAATGTTATATTTCAGTTTTTTATTTTTGATACATTTGCAGAAAATTCTAAAAACCAGTTTTTGCTTTGTCATTATGGGGTATTGTGTGTAGGTTGATGAGGGGAAAAAAACCCAATTTAATCCATTTTAGAATAAGGCTGTAACGTAACAAAATTTGGAAAAAGTCAGAAGGGTCTGAATACTTTCCGAATGCACTGTATGGCTTTGTTCTCAGAACCAATGGGAAATCAAAAACATACGTTCCCACAACTTCTAAGGAACCAAATGTGCTAGCTGGGATGCAATCAATACTTTTTCTGATGTTTTTTTGTGTGGAATATTTTCTATAGTTTTTCTGTCACTTTGAAAATATGGAGTAGGTTGTGTAGAAAACAAAAATGTATTTATTCCCTATTTGGATTTAACTTTAAGACAGCAACATGTGAAGACTGTGCAAGGGGTGTGTAGACTTTCACTAGCAACTGTACAGTATATAGAAAAGGCCTGAGAAAATGAGACTGATAGAGAAAGAGAGATTATATCTTGAGGCATGGTTTTGGTATGATAATGATCTGATTCACAGACTCTACCCTCTACTGTTCATCACTATCCTTTCTCTTACTCTCGCATTGTCTCTCCCTTTATTTCTCTTGCTCCATCTCTTTCATATTATCCCTCTATTTCTCTCGCTATCTCCCTTGCCCTCTATCTGTGGAACTGCTTTAATAATGACTGAGTGTACTGTAGGTGTATGGTTTTTGATTATGTGCTGTATTATTTGACTGGCTCCTCCGGTAATGTGGTTATAAAACAGAGCACCGCTGCTTATCCCTGCCATCTTTCACTACTGTTTTACGTCTCTCATCACCCTACAGGACCTGAGTGAACCCATCCCATGCACTACCACTTGTCACTTTCTTATACCTGTATATTGACAGCATCAGTGATTTTTATCTTGGTTGCTTGTTTGGTAGACCTCAAATAAACGTCATGTACAGTACAAAAAAGGAAGTAATTTGTGTTGCTTGCCACAAAGCAGTATCTGTTTAATATATACATTTACAATATGGTACAATTTATCTCAATAAAAATAAAGAGGAAAAATAGTATTCCATTTGAAATGATCTTCTGTCATACCCACTCCCTACCACAGTCTGTCATCTATACACAGTATTCAGTATGGTCATTGTTACCGTCATTGTACTTCCTTCAATCAATACTTTCTCATACAGCATTCAAGCTAAGGCCATAAATGAATTCTATAGCAATCAATTGCCCTATTCAATCAAAACCGTTATGGGCTATCCAGGGCAATACTAATATCCCTTTAAAATACAGACAAAAATCCCACAATTTTACCATGCAAGCTTTTTTATACCAGTTTTTTTGTCAATCTGAAAGGGGTAAGGTGTCACGATCGTGTGAAGGAGGAGACCAAAGCGCAGCGTGTTGAGCGAACATCGTAGACTTTATTTAATTAAAGCAACCACGAAGAAAACAACAAATGACGATACGTGAAGTTCAAATACTGATACAGACTAACAGCAACACGGAAACAAAAACCCACAAAACCAAGGTGAAACCACACCGTATAAATATGGCTCCCAATCAGAGATAACGAGCCGACAGCTGACACTCGTTACCTCCGATTGGGAGTCATCTGACTAATCAACATAAAGAACAATTAACCCAAACATAGAAATGCACAACCAGAAATCCCCAACATAGAAATACACCCAACCAATGAAAATAAACAACCCTGGCTCAAATATCAAGGTCCGTGGAGCCAGAGTGTCACATTACCCCCCCCTAAAGGTGCGACCTCCGGGCGCACCAGCATACAGTCTAGGGGAGGGTCTGGGTGGGCGTCTGTCCCTGGTGGCGGCTCTGGCCCAGGTCGTGGTCCCCACCCCACCTTAGTCACTCTCCGCTTCCGTATTCCCTTCCTCATGACCACCCCCCAACTAAACCCCACTGGATTAAGGGGCGGCACCGGACTAAGGGGCAGCACCGGACTAAGGGGCAGCACCGGACTAAGGGGCAGCACCGGACTAAGGGGCAGCACCGGACTAAGGGGCAGCACCGGGCTAAGGGACAGTACCTGACTGAGGGGCAGCACCGGACTGAATGGCGGATCCTGGCTGGCTGGCTCTGGCGGATCCTGGCTGGCAGAAGGCTCTGGCTGATCCTGTCTGGCAGAAGGCTCTGGCTGATCCTGTCTGGCAGAAGGATCTGGCTGATCCTGTCTGGCGGAAGGCTCTGGCTGATCCTGTCTGGCGGAAGGCTCTGGCTGATCCTGTCTGGCGGAAGGCTCTGGCTGATCCTGTCTGGCGGAAGGCTCTGGCTGATCCTGTCTGGCGGAAGGCTCTGGCTGATCCTGTCTGGCGGAAGGCTCTGGCTGCTCCTGTCTGGCGGAGAGCTCTAGCGGCTCCGGTCTGGCGGACGGCTCTGAAGGCTCATGGCAGACGGACAGTTCAGACGGCGTTGGGCAGACGGGCAGTTCAGGCGCCGTTGGGCAGACGGGCAGTTCAGACGGCGTTGGGCAGACGGACAGTTCAGGCCCCGTTGGGCAGACGGCAGACTCTGGCCGTCTGAGGCGCATCGTAGGCCTGGTGCGTGGTGCCGGAACAGGAGGTACCGGGCTGAGGACACGCATCTCAGGGCTAGTGCGGGGAGAAGCAACAGGGCATGCTTGGCCCTGGGGACGCACCGTAGGCCTGATGCGTGGTGCCGGAACTGGAGGTACCGGGCTGAGGACACGCATCTCAGGGCTAGTGCGGGAAGCAGCAACAGGGTATGCTGGACCCTGGGGACGCACATAAGGGCTAGTGCGGAGAGCCGGAACAGGGCATGCTGGACCCTGGGAACTCTCATAATGTCTAGTGCGGAGAGCAGCAACAGGGTATGCTGGACCCTGGGGACGCACATAAGGGCTAGTGCGGAGAGCCGGAACAGGGCATGCTGGACCCTGGGGACTCTCATAAGGCCTAGTGCGGGGAGCAGGAACAGGCCGGGCTGGGCTGGCGACGCGCACCGTCTCCCTGGTGCGGGTGGCCGGAACAGGCCGGGCCGGGCTGGCGAAGCGCACCGTATCCCTGGTGCGTGGAACAGGAACAGGCCGGGCTGGGCTGGCGACGCGCACCGTATCCCTGGTGCGGGTGGCCGGAACAGGCCGAGCTGGGCTGGCGAAGCGCACCGTATCCCTGGTGCGTGGAGCAGGAATAGGCCGGGCTGGGCTGGCGCCGCGCACCGTAGTCTTGGTGCGGGTGGCAGGAACAGGCCGGACCGGGCTGTGGAGACGAACAGGAGGCCTGGAGTGCACAGCGGCCACCACCCGTCCTGGCTGAATGCCTACCCTCACACACTTTGTGTGAGGCATCAGCACAGGACGTACAGGGCGGTGTACCCCTGGCCTGGTGGCCTCCTGGATACTCCCCCTTTTCTCCTCCATCAGCCCCGTCGTCCATGCCGTGTGCCCCCCCCTAAAAAATTTCTGGGGTTGACTCACGACCCTCCGACGATGAACCTGCTGCCTCCGATGCTCCTCTCTCGCCAGGGCCTTGATCTTCCCCCAAGGTCCCTTGCCTCCGAGCATGTCCTCCCAGGACCACGATGTGCCCACCTGGGCCATCGCCAGCCTCTCCATCTCCTTGCCCGGCGCCTCCTCCCATGTCCAGTCACCTTGCTCCTGGACACGCTGCTTGGTCTTTCTTTGGTGGGTTTTTCTGTCACGATCGTGTGAAGGAGGAGACCAAAGCGCAGCGTGTTGAGCGAACATCGTAGACTTTATTTAATTAAAGCAACCACGAAGAAAACAACAAATGACGATACGTGAAGTTCAAATACTGATACAGACTAACAGCAACACGGAAACAAAAACCCACAAAACCAAGGTGAAACCACACCGTATAAATATGGCTCCCAATCAGAGATAACGAGCCGACAGCTGACACTCGTTACCTCCGATTGGGAGTCATCTGACTAATCAACATAAAGAACAATTAACCCAAACATAGAAATGCACAACCAGAAATCCCCAACATAGAAATACACCCAACCAATGAAAATAAACAACCCTGGCTCAAATATCAAGGTCCGTGGAGCCAGAGTGTCACATAAGGGTTTAAAAAAAACATGGTAATTTAAAACCCACCTAAAGATCTAGTCATGATTCCTGCATTTTCACAGACCCTCTAACCAAAATACAGGTATCAGGTCTGTGTGAATGGTTCTCTGCTTCTTTGCAGGTAAATTAATTAACACTTCCATTGTTTAACAACACCCCACTCCCCTCCCAATTTGCCAGTTACCCACTGATATGTATAAAAGGGTATACCTGCAAATAAGTGGTAAAAATAATAAGGGGTTGTTTGAAAGGGGGTCCTATAAACATTGCCTTATCTTTTTTACAGGTAACATACCATATATTGTATGAAAGGGGAATAAGAAAGATTATTTTGACTTATTTGTTGTTTCATTGTTTTATATTGCGGAGCTTTAATTCATTTTTTGTGTTACTCTGGAAACTTGGCCACAGATGGAATACGACCCTTAGTTTTCAACAGTTGCCAAAACTGTTGGTCATCAAAACATTCAGTTCATCTTTCCTCTTTTCCTTCTTTACTACACTCATCCCATCCCTCTCTCTTCTCCCTCCCCTTCCTCTATCCCTTGTTCCTGCTTCCCTCCTCTACTGCTCATTTTTATGGATGACGTGCTTGAGCAGCGTGATCAGGGGCTTATGGGATTGCTGGGCATATGGCTTCATGAAGCCACCGTAGCGCTTGACAGCGGGTGGGCTGCCCCAGCGGAAGTGACCCATCTGATAGGACCCATCCTTCTTATTCTGCAGCCCCATCTCAGTGAGGGGTCTGGGGACTACCTTGGTCTGAGCCTTGGACCCCTGGTTCCCCAGTCTCTGGTGCTCCAGAGCCCCCGCCATCTCGTCCTCCCAGCTGCTCAGCTGCCTGCGTGCCTGCGGGGGGAAGGTGCCCTCGGAGGAGTCCCCCCCTTCCAGACTGGAGGCATAGACTTTGATGGGTCGGCGTTTGCGCCCCATGGGTTTGCCCCAGCGGAAGTGCTCCATGGAGTAGGAGCGTCTCTTGTCGCTGTGGGGCTCAGGGTCAGCATCCAGGGCTCTCTCTCCAGAGGTCAGGGCTGCCAACAGGATGCCCAGGGAGAGGCTGTCCTCGGCGGACTGCTGGGCAGCCGATCTGGGCTCTGGGGATTCGTCCTGGAGCCCACACCTGCACAGGGGGATGCACTCCTGCCAGACGGAAGAAGAACAGTTCAATACAAATGGATGGACAGGAACAGTGTTTTGTGATATATCGAGGGATGGGTTAAAGAACAAACCATGAATAGTGAGTGATGAAAATTGCTATAGATGATGATGAAATGTTATACTGATTTTGATGTAGATGATGATGATTAATGAATGAATGGTGAATACTTTAACTCTGACTCACCAGTATCTTGTCCTCTGAAGTGAGGTCTTTGCAGTGGGAGCTATCCCAGCACTGCCCCCACACCCCAGGGTTGCACACACACACCACCACTAACAGCCAGGATGCACACACCATATTCAACCTATCACTGCACAGGACACACAGAGACACAGGGAGGATTAGCCAATGACAAAGACACATGTACAATTATTGAATTCTGATCAGAAACACGTCATGGAAATAGACTGCAGATGATGAGGCCCATAGAGGAATAGGGCTTGAGTCTGTGGTCATTTCATAAGGCCTTACATTGAATAAAAAGTATGTATGACATAAAAGTGAATGCAGTATTCACAGGTAAACTGGTGAAGGGCAAACTATAAGAATTATGGAATAGAACTAATACCATTGGAATTCTATCACCTGACGTATGTGACGCTCAGACATCCTTTTCAAAGATGACTTCACAGACCTTTGTTTTTCTGTTGCTCCTATATATCAGTGCCCTTGTGAACACACACACACACACACACACACACACACACACACACACACACACACACACACACACACACACACACACACACATACAGATATGGCGCTCATTCATGCCCCTATCCCACGCATACACTGGAACATTTTCTATGAGATATTGTGGAAGATGCGCAAAAGAAGTCTCTGAATGGGAGGCAGCCTTCAATGGCCTTGTGACGCATCTCCCCTAGTCTACCACCCCCTGTTATCTTTAAATTAGAAGTTAGCACATGTTAAAGTTGACGAACCACCGCCCCTGCTTCCTATATCCTTACCTTGTACCTCAGTCATCCCATCACTGATAACCATTCAGGTGTTCTATAATAGAACATAGAACATCCAATTATGTCTTTTCATTCAGAAAAAGAACCCAGCAAACCATAACTTTCCCCTACAAAATTCTAATAACACAACATCTGTCCAGTTGTGTTGATGATTATACAATGTTTGTATTAGGATGGTAAAAGCATACCCCAAAACATTCAATTGGGATCTTTGGAGTGTTATCCCAGGAATTAATCCACTGCACCACTGGGATGGGACTAACACAAGTACAAAGCTGTTTACAGCGATAGTGTAAGAGTTCCAGGTTGTGTTCTTTGTCCTTGTAGAGAGAGGATAAGTACATCTAGAAAAACAAGTACCCTCTATTATTTCTTACTCTACCAATCAATTATATATACAGTAAAGTTGGGATGTTTTGACTTTTATTTCCCTATGAACTTGATTTCAGAAATCATATTACATTTTTATTATTGCCTGATAGATTGTGGTGAGGTGTAAATAGATGTGAAATATGTACTAAGAGTAAGCCATAGTTTGAATCTTATAGCCATAATTTGAATCTTAATTTAAGGATTTCAGTGCAAAGGGAAATCCAATGGAAACATTGGGATTTGAAAGAAAGAGAGGATACTTGTGAATTAATTATTTTTCTCTCTCAATTAGTTATATCTTATCTGCAAAGGCAAATATGAGACATAATTCTCAGATTAAGCGTCAATATGCATGTGTGTTTGTCTGTGTTTGTGTGTTGCAGTGTCAGTGTAGTACACTACATGGCCAAAAGAATGTGGACACCTGCTTGTCCAACATCTCATTCCAAAATCATGGGCATTAATATGGAGTTGTTCCCCCCTTTGCTGCTATAACAGCCTCCACTCTTCTGGGAAAGCTTTCCACTAGATGTTGGAACATTGCTGCGGGGACTTGCTTCTATTCAGCCACAAGAGTATTAGTGAGGTCGGGCATTGATGTTGGGCGATTAGGCCTGGCTCGCAGTCGGCGTTCCAATTAATCCCAAAGGTGTTCGATGGGGTTGAGGTAAGGGCTCTGTACAGGCCAGTCAAGTTCTTCCACACCGATCTCGACAAACCATTTCTGTATGGACCTCGCTTTGTGCATGGGGTCATTGTCATGCTGAAACAGGAAAGGGCCTCCTCCAAACTTGCCACAAAGTTGGAAGCACAGAATCGTCTAGAACGTCATTGTATGCTGTAGCGTTAAGATTTCCCTTCATTGGAACTAAGGGGCATAGCCCGAACCATGAAAAACAGCCCCACCCCATTATTCCTCCTCCACCACTTTACAGTTGGCACTATGAATTCAGGTAGCGTTCTCCTGGCATCTGCCAAACCCAGATTCGTCCGTCGGACTGCCAGATGATGAAGCGTGTTTCATCACTCCAGAGAACACATTTCCACTGCTCCAGAGTCCAATGGCGCCAAGCTTTACACCACACCATGGTGATCTTAGGCTTGTGCGCGGCTACTCGCCCATGGAAACCCATTTCAGGAAGCTCCCGGCGAACACTTCTTGTGCTCACGTTGCTTCCAGAGGCAGTTTGGAACTCGGTAGTGAGTGTTGCAAATGAGGAAAGAAGCTTTTTACGCACTACGTGCTTCAGCACTCGGCAGTCCCGTTCTGTGAGTTTGTGTGGCCTACCACATCGCGGCTGAGCCGCTGCTGTTTCTGGACGTTTCCACTTCACAGTAACAGCACTTACAGTTGAGCAGGGCAGCTCTAGCAGGGCAGAAATTTGACGAACTGACTTGTTGGAAAGGTGGCATCCTATGACGGTGCCACGTTGAAAGTCACTGAGCTCTTCAGTACGGGCCATTCTACTGCCAATGTTTGTCTATGGAGATTGCATGGCTGTGTGGTCGATTCTGTATACCTGTCAGCAACATGTGTGGCTGAAATAGCCAAATACACTAATTTGAAGGTGTGTCCACATACTTTTGGCCGTGTAGTGTATGTGTGAGTGTGTGGTTAGAGTCCAGTGAGTGTACATCGAGCCTGTGCAAGAGAGTCAGTGCAAAAGAATAGAATAAATCCTAATAAAATAGGTGGGTCAATGCAAATAGTCTGGGTAGCCATTTGATGAAGTGTTCAGCAGGGTTATGGCTTGGGGGTAGAAGCTGTTAGGAGCATTTTGGTTCCAGACTTGGTGCACTGGTACTGCTTGCCGTGCGGTAGCAGAGAGAACAGTCAATGACATGGGTGGCTGGAGTCTTTGACCATTTTTAGGGCCTTCCTCTGACACCGCCTGGTATAGAGGTCCTTGATGGCAGGAAGCTCGGCCCCAGTGATGTACTGGCTGTACTGGAACGTCATGTCATGACATTGCAGAATAACAGTCTCGCAGGAATGTTTCTTGTTTGTTTGTTGTAGGTGTTAGTAGTAATACAGTATATTCACCAACATCAGTTGAATATTCCAGGAATGTTCTCCAACATTTTCTATTTCTCCTACATTTTATTGCTGAAGTATGTTCAGGGAACGCTAATGGAACAATCATGTCATAACATCACACTATACCTATATGAGAGTCACCTGTAATGTTTTCATAACCAATTAAACTGAATCCAGACATAACTTCATGAAGTATGTTCAGGGAATGTTTTTGGAACATAATGTCATAACGTCCCACTATAACTTTATGAGACCATTCATTGTAGAAATATTCCCTGCTTCTTTTTTTCTTTTTTTTGGACATATTCATTAAAATAAGCAGAACGTTCCTGTAATGTTTCCTTAGAACCATTTCTATTGCTCCCACATTTTGTTGCGGCAGTATGTTCTAAGAATATACCGGAACATTGTGTTATTACATTCCCTGGCAACCTAATGAGAAACTTTAGGGGAATGTTCTGTGGTAGTTTTTACAGTTGCACAACATGTTAGTGAATGTTAGGAGAACAGTCCAAGGATATACTGTATTTGGTGATCAAAAACATTCTTAGAATGTAAGTGGGATGTTATCAGATGATCAAATCAAATCAAATCAAATTGTATTATCTCTAACCATAACAAGAACTTAATGGGAATGTTAGCTAATGTCCAGGGAATGTTCCCGATTTGCTGAGAATAAGCGGAGCTCTGCATTCCAGAAAGGTCAGCCACTTGTTTCGCCAGAAAGACTAGAAGAGAAAATTCCATTTGCTTTTGATTGGCTCGAAAAAGGTTATCTTGGGGGGAAATTAGCATTGATTTTACAGTAACTTTTAAACTCTACTCAATTGATGACGACAAATACATTGACACACAAATATACCTTTGTGTCCGAAAGTTACAGTAAAATAAGTATTCCCCCAATATTCTCCTAATTACTAACAAAGTAGTTTATATTTTTATTTCCAGCACTACAAAATTCAAAAGGCACTCACACATCTGAGCTATCTTTGTTGCAGGTGCATGTGTGCGGGTTTCTTCTTTATTTCTTATCTCATTTCCAGCACAACAAGAAGTGATGATATGAGTTGGTAGGCCATGCATGCATGTTCATATTTACTCTCCCTGATCAATTGATACCTAATCAATATTTATCATCTCTCTACTTCAGGACAATAATCTCACTGAATGATTTGGTGTTGTATTAGACAGATTTCATTGTATTGGAATGTAATAACCGCACCTTCTTCGCTATTGTAATGAATGGATGTTTTTATTAAACCTTTGAGATGCACCTTGCAAGAACTTTGTTAAACTTTGTTTCAATTGTCAGGAAACTTTAAACGTTACCAAATTCGAATTCTTACTTATAACCTAACATTGATTTCATCGTTATTTGATAGTACAAGTATTGGATGTGTCCAATCATTTGTGTCCTAAAATATTGGAATATTAGTTATCCTAGTTGATATACAGTAAATGTCCAATGTTTCAATGTTTATTTAAATGCCAACTGACTAATCTGTGTTTAATAGAGATTAATAGAGACATTATTAATCTTACATTTATACAACAAATGTATTTAAAACATAATTAAATCTATATTGCAGATAAGCAGATTAGTCAGTTTACCTCCGCTAATATTCAGGGTAGGAATGTTTCCATGCAATAGACCTGTGCAATTATCTATAATCAACACTTTTGCACACAGCCCAGTGCTAAGTCTTACTAACAATTCTCAACAAAATAAGACAACAGCTAATTCAGAGCATGAATGGAAAATGATGCAGAAGTTTGCTGTAGCGTTAGTATGCTGTTTCTCTTTAGCAGGTTCATCTTTCTTACCGTCTTTCACTCTCTCCTTTTGTTCTTCCACAGGTCTCCTGTCTTTCTCTGCAGGATCTCACAGCGCTGAATGGAATGCCTCCTTCTCTCTCTCTCTCTCTCTCTCTCTTCCCTTGGTTGTCTGATCAATTTCTCTGTAGGAGTGTGTCCTGTGTCTATGTCTGTGAGGTGGGAGCTCCTTTTATACAGTAGCCACAGACACGTGGGGGTCGGTGCTCCTGCTGCGTCTTCCTGTTGCGTCTTGCATGGGGGGAGGTGTGTGTGTGTGTGTGTGTGTGTGGGGGGGGTGTTGGCTCACACGTCAACGGGCGACAGGTGAGGTCTTAGCAGGTAGCCGTCACTTGTTGAGTCATGCCACAGCAACTAACTTTATGTGTTTGTGCCACTTGGGGAATCGTGTATGTCTTTGCGTTTATCACTTTTTCAATCATATGTGTACGTGGGCACATTGACACATCTCTTTCTGGGTTTAAAAGGTGACGCTGACACCAGATCTGAGGTCCTCTCCAGCCCCTATTGTCAGTAGATGGATACTCAAAGAGGTGCTAAACACTGCTACCTAATCAGTTACGGAGGAGTGGTGTGGAGTAACATGTTTTCATAGGAGAAAGGGCAGCAGGGAGCAGCGTGCAAATCAATCGGCCTCAAATCAAGTTGGTTCCATTGGTTTTCATCAAGGAGAGTGGCGCAGTGGTCTAAGGCACTGCATCGCAGTGCTAGCTGTGCCACTAGAGATCCTGGTTCGAACCCAGGCTCATGGGGCGGTGCACAATTGGCCCAGTGTTGTCCAGGGGAGGGAATGGCCGGCAGGGATGTAACTCAGTTGTTAGAGCATGGCGTTTGCAATGCCAGGGTTGTGGGTTCGATTCCCATGGGGGACCAGTATGAAAAATAAAAAAATGATGTATGCACTCACTAACTGCAAGTCGCTCTGGATAAGAGCGTCGACTAAAATGTAAATGTGAGAGCATTTAAGGACAAATCAAATTATTCTCGGATATCTGACTCATTGATGATCACCGCTACACCTTAAACCCTTTGAAGTTGGGTTGTAGAGGGGCTACAAGGAGACTCTCACATACACAGCAGTATAGTACCACATTATTGTTTGAAATTCTTATTATCAGGAGCAGTTTTTATTAAACCTTTGAGATGCACCTTGCAAGAACTTCGTTCAACTTTCTTCAAATTGTCAGGAAACTTCCACCTTACCACACACAAGAAGGGTTGAAGCAGACACCCACCCACACATACACATACACACACACACACACACATAGGGTTGCGAAATTGAATTTTCTTATATTTTGGCATTCAGACCCCTTGACTTTTCCCACATTTTGTTACATTACAGCCTTATTTTAAAATGGATTAAAAAATAATAATCCATAGCAATCTACACACAATACCCCATAATGACAAAGTGAAAACAGGTTTTTAGAAATGTTTTCAAATTGATTACAAATAAAAACAGAAATACCTTATTTACATACGTATTCAGACCCTTTGCTATGAGACTCGAAATTGAGCTCAGGTGCATCCTGTTTCCATTGATCATCCTTGAGATGTTTCTACAACTTGGAGTCCACCTGTGGTAAATTCAATTGATTGGACATGATTTGGAAAGGCACACACCTGTCTATATAAAGTCCCACAGTTGACAATGCATGTCAGAGCATAAACCAAGTCATGAGGTCGAAGGAATTGTCCGTAGAGCTCTGAGACAGGATTGTGTCGAGGCACAGATCTGGGGAAGGGTATCAAAACATTTCTGCAGCATTGAAGGTCCCCAAGAACACAGTGGCCTCCATCATTCTTAAATGGAAGAAGTTTGGAACCACCACGACTCTTCCTAGAGCTGCCCCCCAGCCAAACTGAGCAATCGGGGGAGAAGGGCCATGGTCAGGGAGGTGACCAAGAACCCGATGGTCAATCTGACAGATCTCTAGAGTTCCTCTGTGGAGATGGGAGAACCTTCCAGAAGGACAACCATCTCTGCAGCACTCCACCAATCAGGCCTTTATGGTAGAGTGGCCAGACGGAAGCCACTCCTCAGTAAAAGGCACATCACAGCCCGCTTGGAGTTTGCCAAAAGGCACCTAAAGACTCTCAGACCATGAGAAACAAGATTCTCTGGTCTGATGAAACCAAGATTGAACTCTTTGGCCTGAATGCCAAGCGTCACGTCTGGAGGAAAGCTGGATCATCCCTACGGTGAAGCATGGTGGTGGCAGCATCATGCTGTGGGGATGTTTTTTAGCGGCAGGGCCTGGGAGACTAGTCAGGATCGAGGGAAAGATGAACGGAGCAAAGTACAGAGAGATCCTTAATGAAAACCAGAGCACTCAGGACCTCAGACTGGGGCGAAGGTTCACCTTCCAACAGGGCAACGACCCTAAGCATACAGCCAAGACAACGCAGGAGTGGCTTCGGGACAAGTCTCTGAATGTCCTTGATTGGCCCAGCAATAGCCCGGACTTGAACCCGATCTGGAGAGACCTGAAAATAGCTGTGCAGCGACGCTCCCCATCCAACCTGACAGAGCTTGAGAGGATCTGCAGAGAAAATGGGAGAAACTCCCCAAATACAGGTGTGCCAAGCTTGCAGCGTCATACCCAAGAACACTCGAGGCTGTAATCGCTGCCAAAGGTGCTTCAACAAAGTACTGAGTAAAGGGTCTGAATACTTATGTAAATGTCATATTTCAGTTTTCTTTATTTTTAATACATTTGCAAACAATTCTAGAAACCTGTTTTTGCTTTGTCATTATGGGCTATTGTGTGTAGATTGATTAGGGGAAAAAACTATTTAATTAATTTTAGAATAAGGCTGTAACCTAACAAAATGTGGAAAGAGTCAAGGGATCTGAATACTTTCCGAATGCACTGTAATATATTGTACATGTTATAAACTTTTAAAGTTACCAGTAATACAGTATACCCTCCCTTTGCAACCCTACACACCAGTGGAGGCCACTGAGGGGAGGACGGCTCACAATAATGGCTGGAAATTAGTGAATGGAATGGCATCAAACACATGTGTTTGTGATGTATTCGATACCGTTCCATTTATTCCACTCCAGCCATTACCACCAGCCTGTTTTCCCCAATTAAGGTGCCACCAACCTCTTGTGCTACACACACATTATGAAAAACAATGGCTTCCATTGCAGTGGAGGATGATCTGAATACACCATTGTGACTGCTTCATATGATTAAAGGAAACAAGATACAAAAAAAAACCAAGAACATCTCTGTTGGGCTGGGGAAAGAAAGCAATTACACTTAGTTATTGACAGATTTTTCTAGAAACAAAGGACTTTCACGCTTTTCAGTAAATGTTTTATTGATTTGAAAAAACAAAGGGAACCTATGATGTAGGCTAGCCACAGAATGGCAGAGGGTGACGAGGTGGATTCCAAATATAAAGCTTTTCTCTCTCCCATAAAATGTTGCTTTGATGTTGCAAAAAGTGTTTTGAAAAGAGTATTGAACCATTCTTTTTTTGCTTTAAAGGAGCAATCAGCAGTTGAAACTTTAACAAAGCATACCCCCCTCAGCCTCTGATTCGGTAGAAAGCTGAGGGATGGGGTTGGATAAATGTAACCACTCTCAAATTCATAGACAGAGCTATGGATGCATGGCTATGGCCATCCATAACATCAAAGTTATGGTTTTAACCATGTTTTGAGGCTATATAGTGCTTGTTTACATTTACTTTGTTTACAAACATTGGAGTAAAACAAGCTCATATTTTGGGTTCTGATGGGGTATGAGACATTTATAATGGGCCTCCCGAGTGGCGCAGCTGTCAAAGGCACTGCAGTCAAAGGCACTGCATCGCAGTGCTATAGGTGTCACTAGAGACCCGGTTTCTATCCTGGGCTGTGTCACAGCCGACCGGGAGACCTATGAGGCGGCGCACAATTGGTGGGTTTGATCCCGGGCTGTGTTGCAGCGTCGTCTGGGTTAGGGGAGGGTTTGGCTGGCAGGGAGGTCCTTGTCCCATTGCTCTCTAGTGACTCCTTGTGGCGGGCTGGGTGCATGCATGCTGACTTGTGTCGCTAGATGTACAGTGTTTCCTCTGTCCCATTGGCGCGGCTGGTTTCCGGGTTAAGCAAGCAGTGTGTCAAGATGCAGTGCGGCTTGGCAGGGTTGTGTTTCAGATGACACATGGTTCTTGACCTTCGCCTCTCCCGAGTCTGTACAGGAGTTGCAGTGATGGGACAAGACTGTATCTACCAATTGGGGGTAAAAAGTACAACAACAAAAAAAGAATCTATGGGTACATATAATACATTTATAAGTCCAAAAATTGATGTAGCAACTGCAGATTGTCACTTTCAAGATGGATAAAAAAAAAAAAGAAGCCTACCATTAGCTCAAAGACCTGACCTTGTTCTTAAAACGGTGTGTGTGTGTGCGTGTGTTTTGGTTGGGTTAGGAGGCTTTTAATGTTTGGTTACTCATATAAACATCAAACCAGAAGATCACACACTTTGATGTTTGGAATGCATTTCTATCCAGGCTCTGTCGTAGCCGGCCGCGACCGGGAGACCCACGGGGCGGCGCACAATTGGCCCAGTGTCGTCTAGGGTAGGGGAGGGAATGGCCGGCAGGGGATTTTATTTTATTTTATTTTATTTCACCTTTATTTAACCAGGTAAACCAGTTGAGAACAAGTTCTCATTTACAACTGCGACCTGGCCAAGATAAAGCAAAGCAGTGCGATAAAAACAACAACACAGAGTTACATATGGGGTAAAACAAAACAAAGTCAAAAATACAACAGAAATACATATATATACTGTCACGGTTTACTAAGCCAGAACCCAGAAGCAGACCAGGACAAGGTAAATTGAAACAAAGGTGAGTGTTTATTTAATAGGTCCACGAGTGAGGCTGAATAATCCAGGGAACAGAGCGGGTGGCGTGGATGGGTTGTTGAGGGTGCAGTGGTAGGTCCAGTAATGGCTCGGCAGCCGCCGACCATCAGGCAGAGGTTGGGTGAAGGTTCCGGGTGAGTGACTGCAGATAGAACAAAACGGAGGTAAGTATACAGCAAGTCAAAAAGGTGCAAAACAACAAAACTAACGCTAGAAGTTCCAAGGCTGATACACGGACAAACATACTGTTCATGGCTAACGATCCGGCAGGGAATGGATGTTAGGACAGAGCCTAAGAAGGGTGATGATCAGGACCAGGTGTGCAGATTGCTGATGGGATGCAGGTGCGGAAATCAAGAGAGCTCCCGCCTAGCAACGTTGCCCGGCAACCAGGCAGGAGCGTTCCAGAACCCTCGGGAAACTGGAGATCCCGAGCAGAAAAACTAATACCCAGACAGAAACCGACTCAGACTGCAGGGATCGTTACAGTACCCCCCTCCGGCGAACGCCACCGGGCGGACTCCCCGGAGCGCCAGGATGGAGGCGGTAGAAGTCACGAATGAGGTCAGCATCTAGGATCTGTCGCCGCGGAATCCAACTCCTCTCCTCAGGACCATACCCCTCCCAGTCCACGAGATACTGGAAACCCCGGCCCCGCCGTCTGGAATCCATGATGCGTCGCACCGTGTAGGCAGGACCACCTCCGATCATCCGAGGAGGAGGAGGAGGAGGAGGCGGAGGAGGCAACAGAGGACTGAGGAGAACAGGCTTGAGGCAGGAGACATGAAAGGTGGGATGGACTCTGAGCGTCCTCGGTAGTTTGAGTCGAACTGCCACCGGATTGATCACCTTCTCCACCACAAACGGACCAATGAACTTCGGTAACAACTTCCTAGACTCAGTCCGTAAAGGAAGATCCCGTGTGGCCAACCAGACCCTATCTCCGATGGTATAGGTGGGAGCGGGGATCCGGCGACGATTCGCCTGGAGCTGATACCGGTCCGAAACTCTAAGGAGTGCCTTTCTGGCCCGATGCCAGGTCCGGTGGCAACGACGAATATGGGCCTGAACAGAGGGCACTGAGAGCTCCTTCTCCTGAGAAGGGAACAAGGGGAGGTTGGTAGCCATACAGGCACTGGAAGGGAGACATCCCAGTGGCAGATGTAGGGGAGAGTATTGTGGGCATACTCAACCCAAGGCAACTGAGAGACCCAGGAGGTGGGGTTGGAGGAGACAAGGCAGCGTAGCGTGGATTCCATCTTCTGGTTGGCTCTCTCCGCCTGACCATTAGATTGGGGGTGAAAACCAGATGTGAGGCTGACTGTAGCTCCAATGGCCAAACAGAAGGACTTCCAGACAGCAGAGGTAAACTGAGGGCCACGGTCGGAAACGATATCACTGGGCAAACCGTGGACCCTGAAAACCTCCCTAACCAGGATCTCGGACGTCTCCGAGGCAGAGGGAAGCTTGGCAATAGGCACAAAGTGGGCGAACTTGCTGAATCTGTCCACGATAGTCAGAACGACCGTGTTTCCCTCAGAAACGGGCAACCCAGTGACAAAGTCCAGGGCCAGATGCGACCATGGTCGCCGGGGAATAGGAAGGGGGGTGAAGTAGTCCAGAGCTGGGCCGATTGGTACTCTTATTCTGCGCACACACTGGACAGGCAGCAACATAACCCCGAGTATCCTCGGCCATGGCAGGCCACCAAAAAGCGTCTGCGAAGAAACGCCATCGTCCGAGCCACGCCAGGGTGACAAGCCATCTTGCTGGCGTGGGACCATTTGAGGACAGCAGGACGAACCGACTCAGGCACAAACAACCGACCGGGTGGACCGTTACCGGGACCGGGCTGCGTCCGAAGGGCCGCCATCACCTCCTCCTCAATCTTCCACCTAACAGCTCCCACGACGCAGTTCCGGGGGAGAATTGTCTCGGTCTTGGACCCACTCTCCTCCGTCTTGGAGAACATCCGGGACAAGGCGTCCGCCTTGCCGTTCTTAGATCCAGGTCGGAACGTCAGGGAAAAAATTGAATCGTCCGAAAAACAACGCCCACCTGGCCTGGACGGGGAGTTGAGAGCGTCTAGCCGATTGCACGTAAGCAAGATTCTTGTGGTCAGTCCAGACAATAAACGGTTGCTCCGCCCCTCCAACCAGTGGCGCCACTCCTCCAAGGCAAGTTTCACCGCGAGAAGCTCCCGGTTACCCACATCGTAATTCCTCTCCGCAGGCGAAAGGCGACGAGAGTAGTAGGCGCAGGGATGGAGTTTACTGTCCGTGGAGCATCGCTGCGACAGGATGGCGCCAACTCCCACATCAGACGCGTCCACTTCAACGACGAACTGACGGGCCGTGTCCGGCTGAGAGAGAATCGGTGCGTTGGTGAATCGCCTCTTCAAATCCAGAAACGCTCGATCCGCCTCCGGATTCCACTTGAAGGTCCTGATACTGGAAGTCAAGGCAGTTAACGGAGCGGCCACACGGCTGTAATCCCGGATGAATCTGCGGTAGAAATTCGCAAACCCCAAAAATCTCTGGAGCTGCAATCTCGTACCGGGCTGGGCCCATTCCAGAACCGCTCTAACCTTCTCCTGGTCCATCCTAATCTCTCCCCTGGAGATGATGTACCCGAGAAAGGATGTCGTGTGGGCGTGAAACTCGCACTTCTCGGCCTTCACGAACAGGCGATTCTCCAACAATCGCTGCAGAACCTGCCGGACATGCTGGACGTGGTCGGAAGGTTCCTTCGAGAAGATCAGAATGTCATCCAGGTAAACAAACACAAAGAGACCGATCATATCTCTCAGGACGTCGTTCACCATACTCTGGAATACCGCTGGAGCATTGGTCAGTCCAAACGGCATCACCTGATACTCGAAGCGACCCATCGGTGTATTGAAACCCGTCAACCACTCGTCCCCCTCTCTGATCCGGACCATGTGATACGCATTGCGTAGGTCTAGCTTGGTGAACACCGTAGCACCCTGTAAGGAGTCGAAGGCAGAACTCATCAAGGGCAGGGGATACTTGTTCTTGACCGTGATGTCATTCAACCCCCGATAATCAATACACGGTCGAAGAGAGCCATCCTTCTTACCCACAAAGAAGAATCCTGCCCCCAGGGGTGATGACGAGGGACGAACGAGACCAGCAGCTAGGGACTCCTTGATGTAGGTCTCCAAAGCCTCACGTTCAGGTCGGAGATACTGTATAACCTTCCCTTGGGGTAGACAGCTCCAGGGAACAGGTTGATGGCACAATCATATGGTCGGTGGGGAGGGAGTGACAGAGCCTTCTGCTTACTGAACACTTCCCCCAAATCGTGATATGTCTCGGGAACCAGGGACAAATCTGGGGGTTTAGCCTCAATCACCTGACTGGGAACCGAATGGGGACAGGCAGTCTTGAGACAGTTAGCATGACAATCAAGGCTCCAACTCGTTACCTTGCCCGTCACCCAATCGAACGTGGGATTGTGTTCCTTCAGCCAGGGGTATCCAAGGACCAGAGGAACATGGGAAGACGGCAGAATGAAGAATGAAATCATCTCCGAATGATTCCCCGACAACAGCATCTTAACCGGTTCAGTCCTCATCGTGATACGTGCCAGACTACTGCCGTTCAGAGTGGTCGCTTCAATGGCTTCCGGCAATTGCTCCTTGGAAAGCCCCAGCTGTTCCACCAACTCGGCATCAAGAAAGCTTCCATCGGCACCTGAATCGAGCAAAGCGTTAATCGCTAAGCTCTGATTCCTGTTCATAAGGGTAGCCGGGAAACGGGGTCTGACAGAGGTATTGAGAGGTCGAAACTGGCTCGCTAAAAGTCCTCCCAACTTTAGCGAGCCGCGCAGTTTGACGACCGCCGGGAACAGGTGGCGAGGTAATGTCCCGAACCACCACAGTAGAGGCAACAGTTAGTCCCTACGTCTGAGTTGGCGTTCCTCCTTGGTTAACCCGTGCCGCCCTACTTGCATTGGTTCAGAATCGGGAGACAGGACCTCTCCACTAATCCTGTGTGGTGGACGATGATCGACGTATTCTGGTCCAATCCCCGACCCGACTGGAACCTGAGAAGCTGATCGATTGGACGGAACCCATTGCTTCTCCCTCCTTCGCTCTCGGACTCGATTATCCACCCGAATAGACAAGGCTACCAAGCTGTCCAGGTCACTAGGCTCCGGATAGGAGATCAACTCATCCTTGAGCTGCTCCGACAGACCCTGGTAAAAGGCCGCTTGCAGAGACTCCTCATTCCACCCACTCTCCACAGCCAACGTCTTGAACTCGATCACGAAGTCGGCCACGCTGCGGAGTTCCTTGGTGAAGCGAAAACAGGCGCCTAGCTGCGTCCCTCCCTCGGACGGAATGGTCGAAGAGCTTCCTCATCTCGGCCGTGAACCCCTGGTATGAAGCCATGCAGGGGTCTTGTCGTTCCCAAACGGCTGAAGCCCACTCCAGCGCTCGACCACGCAGCAACTCAATCACAAAGGCTATCCTAGCCTTGTCTGTGGCATAAGAGTAGGGCTGTAGATCGAACACTAACCCACACTGCATAAGGAAAGAACGGCATCTTCCCAGCTCCCCCCTCATATTTATCCGGCGTCGGAACCTTGGGCTCACGGAAGGACACCGCTCCAGAAGCGGCAGGCGAGATGGGTGAAACCGGTAGTGGATCCTCCACCGGAAACTTGCGCTGGTTCTGGACCTCCGTCAGACCGGTAGAAAGGTTCCGAACTGCCAACGCGATCTCCTGTAGCTCCGTGCTATGATGGCCCAACATCTTCTCCTGATGGGTAATGGCATGGCGAACAGAGTCCAGGTCCGCTGGGTTCATTACTGGCCGGATCGTTCTGTCACGGTTTACTAAGCCAGAACCCAGAAGCAGACCAGGACAAGGTAAATTGAAACAAAGGTGAGTGTTTATTTAATAGGTCCACGAGTGAGGCTGAATAATCCAGGGAACAGAGCGGGTGGCGTGGATGGGTTGTTGAGGGTGCAGTGGTAGGTCCAGTAATGGCTCGGCAGCCGCCGACCATCAGGCAGAGGTTGGGTGAAGGTTCCGGGTGAGTGACTGCAGATAGAACAAAACGGAGGTAAGTATACAGCAAGTCAAAAAGGTGCAAAACAACAAAACTAACGCTAGAAGTTCCAAGGCTGATACACGGACAAACATACTGTTCATGGCTAACGATCCGGCAGGGAATGGATGTTAGGACAGAGCCTAAGAAGGGTGATGATCAGGACCAGGTGTGCAGATTGCTGATGGGATGCAGGTGCGGAAATCAAGAGAGCTCCCGCCTAGCAACGTTGCCCGGCAACCAGGCAGGGAGCGTTCCAGAACCCTCGGGAAACTGGAGATCCCGAGCAGAAAAACTAATACCCAGACAGAAACCGACTCAGACTGCAGGGATCGTTACATATACAGTGTGTGCAAATGTAGCAAGTTATGGAGGTAAGGCAATAAATAGGCTATAGTGCAAAATAATTACAATTAGTATTAACACTGGAATGATAGATGTGCAAGAGATGATGTGCAAATAGAGATACTGGGGCACAAATAGCAAAATAAATAACAATACAGGGATGAGGTAGTTGGGCGGGCTAATTTCAGATGGGCTGTGTACAGGTGCAGTGATCGGTAAGGTGCTCTGACAACTGATGCTTAAAGTTAGTGAGGGAGATAAGTGTCTCCAGCTTCAGATATTTTTGCAATTTGTTCCAGTCATTGGCAGCAGAGAACTGGAAGGAATTGCGGCCAAAGGAGGTGTTGGCTTTGGGGATGACCAGTGAGATATACCTGCTGGAGCGCAGACTACGGGTGGGTGTTGCTATGGTGACCAATGAGCTAAGATAAGGCGGGGATTTGCCTAGCAGTGATTTATAGATGGCCTGGAGCCAGTGGGTTTGGCGACGAATATGTAGTGAGGACCAGCCAACAAGAGCGTACAGGTCACAGTGGTGGTGGGTATTATATGGGGCTTTGGAGACAAAACGGATGGCACTGTGATAGACTACATCCGATTTGCTGAGTAGAGAGTTGGAGGCTATTTTGTAAATGACATCGCCGAAGTCAAGGATCGGTAGGATAGTCAGTTTTACGAGGGCATGTTTGGCAGCATGAGTGAAGGAGGCTTTGTTGCGAAATAGGAAACCGATTCTAGATTTAACTTTGGATTGGAGATTCTTAATGTGAGTCTGGAAGGAGAGTTTACAGTCTAACCAGACACCTAGATATTTGTAGTTGTCCACATACTCTAGGTCAGACCCGTCGAGAGTAGTGATTCTAGTCGGGTGTGCGGGTGCAAGCAGCGTTCGGTTGAAGAGCATGCATTTAGTTTTACTAGTGTTTAAGAGCAGTTGGAGGCTACTGAAGGAGTGTTGTATGGCATTGAAGCTCGTTTGGAGGTTTGTTAACACAGTGTCCAATGAAGGGCCAGATGTATACAAAATGGTGTCGTCTGCGTAGAGGTGGATCTGAGAGTCACCAGCAGCAAGAGCGACGTCATTGATATACACAGAGAAAAGAGTCGGCCCAAGAATTGAACCCTGTGGCACTCCCATAGAGACTGCCATAGGTCCAGACAACAGGCCCTCCGATTTGACACATTGAACTCTATCTGAGAAATAGTTGGTGAACCAGGCGAGGCAGTCATTTGAGAAACCAAGGCTATTTAGTCTGCCAATAAGAATGCGGTGGTTGACAGAGTCGAAAGCCTTGGCCAGGTCAATGAAAACGGCTGCACAGTACTGTCTATTATCGATCGCGGTTATAATATCGTTTAGGACCTTGAGCGTGGCTGAAGTGCACCCATGACCAGCTCGGAAACCGGATTGCATAGCGGAGAAGGTACGGTGGGATTCGAAATGGTCGGTGATCTGTTTGTTGACTTGGCTTTCAAAAACTTTTGAAAGGCAGGGCAGGATGGATATGGGTCTGTAACAGTTTGGATCTAGAGTGTCACCCCCCTTTGAAGAGGGGGATGACCGCGGCAGCTTTCCAATCTCTGGGGATCTCAGACGTTACGAAAGAGAGGTTGAACAGGCTAGTAATAGGGGTTGCGACAATTTCGGCGGCTAGTTTTAGAAAGAAAGGGTCCAGATTGTCTAGCCCAGATGATTTGTAGGGGTCCAGATTTTGCAGCTCTTTCAGAACATCAGCTGTCTGGATTTGTGTGAAGGAGAAGCGGGGGGGGGCATGGGCAAGTTGCAGCAGAGGGTGCAGAGCTGGTGGCCAGGGTAGTGGTAGCCAGGTGGAAAGCATGGCCAGCCTTAGCAAAATGCTTGTTGAAATTCTCGATTATTGTAGATTTATCGGTGGTGATAGTGTTTCCTAGCCTCAGTGCAGTGGGCAGCTGGGAGGAAGTGCTCTTATTTTCCATGGACTTTACAGTGTCCCAAAACTTTTTGGAGTTAGTGCTACAGGATGCAAATTTCTGTTTGAAAAAGTTAGCCTTTGCTTTCCTAACTGCTTGTGTATATTGGTTCCTAACTTCCCTGAAAAGTTGCATATCGCGGGGGCTATTTGATGCTAATGCAGTACGCCACAGGATGTTTTTGTGCTGGTCAAGGGCAGTCAAGTCTGAGGAGAACCAGGGGCTATATCTGTTCTTAGTTCTGTATTTTTTGAATGGGGCATGTTTATTTAAGATTGAGAGGAAATTACTTTTAAAGAACAACCAGGCATCCTCTACTGACGGAATGAGATCTATATCCATCCAGGATACCTGGGCCAGGTCAATTAGGAAGGCCTGCTCGCTGAAGTGTTTTTGGGAGCGTTTGACAGTGATGAGGGGTGGTCGTTTGACCGCGGACCCGTTACGGACGCAGGCAATAAGGCAGTGATCGCTGAGATCCTGGTTGAAGACAGCGGAGGTGTATTTAGAGGGTAAGTTAGTCAGGATGATATCTATGAGGGTACCCATGTTTACGGATTTAGGGTTGTACCTGGTAGGTTCGTTGATAATTTGTGTGAGATTGAGGGCATCTAGTTTAGATTGTAGGATGGCCGGGGTGTTAAGCATATCCCAATTTAGGTCACCAAGCAGTACGAACTCTGAGGATAGATGGGGGGCAATCAATTCACATATGGTGTCCAGGGCACAGCTGGGGGCTGAGGGGGGTCTGTAGCAAGCGGCAACAGTGAGAGATTTATTTCTGGAAAGGTGGATTTTTAGAAGTAGAAGCTCAAACTGTTTGGGCACAGACCTGGATAGTATGATAGAGCTCTGCAGGCTATCTCTACAGTAGATTGCAACTCCACCCCATTTGGCAGTTCTATCTAGACGGAAAATGTTATAGTTGGGGATGGAAATTTCAGAATTTTTTGGTGGCCTTCCTAAGCCAGGATTCAGACACTGCTAGAACATCAGGGTTGGCGGAGTGTGCTAACGCAGTGAATAACTCAAACTTAGGAAGGAGGCTTCTGATATTTACGTGCAGAAAACCAAGACTTTTACGGTTACAGAAGTCAACAAATGATAGCTCCTGGGGAGTAGGAGTGATACTGGGGGCTGCAGGGCCTGGGTTAGCCTCTACATCACCAGAGGAACAGAGGAGGACTAGAATAAGGATACGACTAAAGGCTTTAAGAACTGGTCTTCTAGTGCGTTGGGTACATAGAATAAAGGGGGCAGTTCTCCGGGCGTTGTAGGAAAGATTCAGGCCATTATGTACAGAAAAGGATATGGAAGGATATGAGTACAGTTCAGGTAACCCTAAGCGTTGGGTAACAATGAAAGAGATAGCGTCACTGGAGGCACCGATTGAGCCGGTCTCGGCGTGTATGGGGGGTGGAACAAAGGAACTATTTGAGGCAGTTTGAGAGGGACTAGGGGTTCTACAGTGAAATTGTATAATAAGAACTAACCCAAACAGCAATAGGCAAGGCATAATTGACATGGGAGAGAGGCATAAAACAGTCACAGGTGTTATTAGATAGAGCTAAGACAACAACTGGAAATAGCGATAACGTTTGGGCTAAGGCTAAACAGAATAAACAGAATAAACAGGACAGGGTACCGTGTAAAGGAACAGTCCAGCAGGCATCAGCTGTGCAGCTGAGTGATCATAAGGTCCAGTGAACAGCAATATGTGAGTCCGAGAGCAGTTCAAATTGGTGCTTCAGCACAGCTAGCAGGGAGCACAGTTGTAGTTTGCGTGTGCTAGCGGGCCGGGGCTGGCAGATGGATCTTCGTGGTCGTCGCAACGGGAAGCCTGTTGAAACCACATCAGAATATTTCGTCGGCAGACCAGTCGTGTTGGATCGGCGGGGCTCAGTGTCAACACTAGGAGGTCCCGTCCGGTTGACAGAGAGGTAGATAGCCGGGAGATGGGCCTGAGGCTAGCTCAAGGCTAACTGGTGCTTGCTATAGGGCAATGGTAATCAGCCAACAACAGGTTGCAGCTAGCTAGCTGGTTGCGATGATCCGGCGCTAGGGTCCAGTGATTCCGGCAGAAAGTCCAATAAGTTCTGGGTCGATAGCACGCTGTGCAGACTGGCCGACGAATTGTCCAGGCTAGAGCTAGAGCTGGCTGGTGGATAGTGTAGGCCACGGACAGTGGTGAAGACGCTAACGGTGACTAATAACAGGTAGCCATTCAGTTGCAGCTACACGATTTTCAGCTTACGGTTCTTGATGAAAGTTATAAAGAAATAGTAGAATCCTTTCCACGTTGGGTGAGGCGGGTTGCAGGAAAGTATATTTAGTTAAAGAATGAAAAGTAAAAATTGAGAAATATATACAAAATAGACAAAAAAACAAGAAACGGGATATTTACACAGGGACAATGAATAAAAGCGACCGCACTGCTACGCCATCTTGGAACATCAGGATGTAGCTCAGTTCGTAGAGCATGGCGTTTGCAACGCCAGGGTTGTGGGTTCGATTCCCACGAGGGGTATATATAAAAAAAAAAGTAATGTATGCACTAACTGTAAGTCGCTCTGGATAAGAGCGTCTGCTAAATTACTAAAATGTAAATATGATGTTGCTGTTTCTGTCTTCATACCTCTGCCTCTAAACTGGTTGGGGTTAGGGTTAGGTTTAAGAGGGTTTCTGTTTGTACTGGTTACAAACCTTGGGTTGCACGAGCCTATTGCAACTTCCTGCTCTGTCTGCATATTGTTAGGGTTAGGATTGGGGTTGGAGTTAGGGTTATGGCTAGGGATGGGTTTGAACCAGGGTGTGGACATGAAGCTAGAGTTAGGGTTAGGGTTTGAGTTAGGGTTAGTGTTAACCTAACCCAGAGGTTCCCAAACCTTTTAAACCCTCACCCTAACCCTAGCTTCATGTCCACATCCCAGCTCATCCCTAACCCTAACCTTAGCTTCATGTTCACATCCCAGTTCATCCCTAACCCTAACCTTAGCTTCATGTCCACATCCCAGTTCATCCCTAACCCTAACCCTAACCCTAGCTTCATGTCCATATCCCAGTTCATCCCTAACCCTAACCCTAACCCTAGCTTCATGTCCATATCCCAGTTCATCCCTAACCCTAACCTTAGCTTCATGTCCACATCCCAGCTCATCCCTAACCCTAACCTTAGCTTCATGTCCACATCCCCAGCCTGGTCTCATAGACTAGACGTAACATAGTAAACGTTTTGTCTGTTTTTTCAGTTTAGTAAAATATTGTACATTTTGCAAATTCGTAACATATCATATGAAATGGGTGATGGATATCCACAAATTAATACATACAGAGAGGCAAAAACGTAACATATAATACTAAATAGAGTGTGGCGTATTTACATACAGAATATTACGAAATGCTCTGAGACCAGGTTGATGTCCCAGCTCATCCCTACCCATAACCCTAACCTAGCTTCATGTCCACATCCCAGCTCATCCCTAATCCTAACCTCACAGCATCTCCCTCCCTCCCTCCCTCACTTTCCCTCTCCCTCAGGTGAATCCTCTTAAGTGGACTATGGGGATAAGATGTCCACTGTGTTACAGCCACACTGCTCTAAATCACTCTTTCACACGGAGAGATAGACAGAGAAAGAGAGGTGGAGAGTGGAGAAGAGAAGGAACGACGTAAACGGAGAGGAGAGGAGGGGAATGGGGAGGGTCTTACGACCAGGATGGTGTAAGGACTGGGGCGAGAGACTGGCCAGGAGAAAGGTAAAGAAATACCAAACTTCTTTGTTTACAGCAGCCTTGTAGCTAACTCTGTACATGTACAGGGGGGTTCTATACTGGGTTTGTTGTTGTGTTTTATTGTGTTGTGTTGCGTTGCATTTCAGTAAAAGACTTGAAGGGAATGCATTGGCCAAGAGCGAATAACTAGGATGTTGTTTTGGAGGGGGGTTTGAGATACATTGGCTTATATATTTGTGTGTCAGTAAAAGCTACTCAGTCATTTGAAAACATGTATAGCAGTCATGATGCAATTAAACTATTATAACCTGGTAGGTTCACCTAGTATTAATTTATATTTATCACACTATTAGAGCAGGTCAAAGGTAGTGGTTGAGAGGTGGGCATCGATGTGAACTGTGAATATGTGAGAGATTAGTTAATGTCTGGACTACGATGGGGCGGCAGGTAGCCTAGTGGTTAAGCGCTTTGGGCCAACAACTGAAATGTCGCTGGTTCGAATCCCTGAGCTGACTAAGTAAAAAAATATTTTGATGTACCCTTGAGCAAGGCACTTAATCGTAGTTGCTCTGCATAAGAGCGTATCCTAAATTATGTTAATGTAATGATGATCTGGTGGTACATATAGGCCTACCAGTGTACAGTGATTTTATAGTACTAAGGCTTTATTGTTATTCCTACAGAGAGAAAGCTAAACCTGAACCTGAACCTGTCAGTCTCCAGAGCCAGACAGACCACTCTCTCTGACCAAGCTAGGACGTTCCAACCAGAGGAGAACAATGGCCTTCCTACCCCCTCACTGTACCCCCCTCTTGGGCTTGTGGTTGTCTCTGTGTGTCCTCCTAGTCCTGGTCCGGGAGGTCCATGGAGAAGACCCTACTAGTCATCAGATCGGCGGGGGTAGCGGGGGCTCCCAGTGCGGGGACTACAGTAACCAGGTGATGGAGGATGGGATGTGCCGTCTGGTGGCCACCCTGCCCCAGACGGAGGACCAGCGCTGTCCAGACATGTTCCGTTGCACAGACGAGGTCTCCTACTGGCTGCATGAAAATGAGGAGAGGAAACAGCAGATTCTGTCGCTGAGGGAGACCATCTCAGAGCTTCAGGAGGAGCTGAGGAACCACAGGCACCGCGTCAAGGTTCTGGAGCTGCAGGTGGGTTCTAGAGATATAACTGGAGGAATAGGCTAATGGTGTAGAGAAATAGATGGCGTTCAAATTCTAGAACTAGAGTTCTAGAACGACAGTGGAAAAACAAGTAGGCCAGTTATAGAGCTTTATGGAAATGAAAGTTCAAATACAGATACAGTGCTCTAGTTTCTGTATGAGTGTGTAAGGCTGGAGGTGAGCCACTGCTTCAGACTCAGAGCAGGACGTGCCAGTGGTCTAGAATTGCAGGTGAGCAACTGTTCTTGAGATACTGCTGTGGTTACTTTACGTTAAACTGAATGCTGAAAGCTTCTGGAACACGCTCTAACCCTACGTCATAAAGGATTACTTCAGCCAACTAACACACACATACTGTAGACACACACATACACACTGACACCTGTCTCTGTTACTCCCCCTGTGCTGTGGCAGCCGGTTGCTTACGGTATCTCTCCAGGTGTCCCTCCCTCCTAGCAAGTCCTTGACCCTGGCGCTAAGGGGATTAGCCCTGGGTACTCTGGCCTGGCTCTCCTGGCCCTGCTGGCCCTCCTCCACCACGTGCTGCCTCGTGTGTCTGTGACACTGGGACTTAGCCCTTTGGCTAACCATGGCTTTTACCTGGTCTGGGACGAAAGGGGGATCGGGCCACTGGGATGTGGTTAGGGATATGGGCTGGGAATAGAGCGCCTGTAGGTGGGATGGTTGGAGTTAGGCCTTGCTTAGGTGGTTGAATCCCGTCTGTCTGTCTGTCTTTGTAATTTCCATTATCCTTCTTACTCCCTTTCTCTCACTCTCTCTGCATATCTCTTTTTCTGGCGTCATACAGTATATTGCCCCACTCTTATATCACAACACTTCTCACCTTATTCCAGGGAAAAAGGGCATAGCAGTTAGACAGACTTTTCTTAGCATGTACAGTACATCCGTGTTTTATGAAAATGTACTATTTATTTATTAGACATTTTGTAGGATGAAATCTCTTGAGATGCACCATCTCGTGTCCAAAAAAACACAAAAAAACAACAACAATACTTAATAACATGAATAATATGGCAACTACTGTCTAAAAATAATAACATTGAAATAATAATAATAATAAAATTAAAAAAGTACATTAACAACATAAAAAAAGTGTTAATAGGCCTACAACTAATAAAAAGTACTGCTACAACTACTAATACAACTAAGTACTTATAATACATACATACAGTGCCTTGCAAAAGTATTCATCCCCCTTGGCGTTTTTCCTATTTTGTTGCATTATACCTGTAATTTAAATGGATTTTTATTTGGATTTCATGTAATGGACATACACAAAATAGTCCAAATTGGTGAAGTGAAATGAAAAAAATAAATAACGGAAAAGTGGTGCGTGCATATGTATTCACCCCCATTGCTATGACGCCCCTAAATAAGATCTGGTGCAACCAATTACCTTCAGAAGTCACATAATTAGTTAAATAAAGTCCACCTGTGTGCAATCTAAGTGTCACATGATCTGTCACATGATCTCAGTATATATACACCTGTTCTGAAAGGCCCCAGAGTCTGCAACACCACTAAGCAAGGGGCATCACCAAGCAAGCGGCACCATGAAGACCAAGGAGCTCTCTAAACAGGTCAGGGACAAAGTTGTGGAGAAGTACAGTTCAGGGTTGGGTTATAAAAAAATATCAGAAACTTTTAACATCCCACGGAGCACCATAAAATCCATTATTAAAAAATTGAAAGAATATGGCACCACAACAAACCTGCCAAGAGAAGGCCGCCCATCAAAACTCACGGACCAGGCAAGGAGGGCATTAATCAGAGAGGCAACAAAGATACCAAAGATAACCCTGAAGTAGCTGCAAAGCTCCACAGCGGAGATTGGAGTATCTGTCCATAGGACCACTTTAAACCGTACACTCCACAGAGCTCGGCTTTACGGAAGAGTGGCCAGAAAAAAGCCATTGCTTAAAGAAAAAAACAAGCAAACAGGCATGTGGGAGACTCCCCAAACATATGGAAGAAGGTACTCTGGTCAGATGAGACTAAAATTGAGCTTTTTGGCCATCAAGGAAAACGCTATGTCTGGCGCAAACCCAACACCTCTCATCACCCCGAGAACACCATCCCCACAGTGAAGCATGGTGATGGCAGCATCATGCTGTGGGGATGTTTTTCATCGGCAGGGACTGGGAAACTGGTCAGAATTGAAGGAATGATGGATGGCGCTAAATACAGGGAAATTCTTGAGGGAAACCTGTTTCAGTCTTCCAGAGATTTGAGACTGGGACGGAGGTTCATCTTGCAACAGGACAATGACCCTAAGCATACTGCTAAAGCAACACTCAAGTGGTTTAAGGGGAAACATTTAAATGTCTTGGAATGGCCTAGTCAAAGCCCAGACCTCAATCCAATTGAGAATCTGTGGTATGACTTAAAGATTGCTGTACACCAGCGGAACCCATCCAACTTGAAGGAGCTGGAGCAGTTTTGCCTTGAAGAATGGGCAAAAATCCCAGTGGCTAGATGTGCCAAGCTTATAGAGACATACCCCAAGAGACTTACAGCTGTAATTGCTGCCAAAGGTGGCTCTCCAAAGTATTGACTTTGGGGGGGGGGGGGGCACGCTCAAGTTTTCACGTGAATAGTTATGCACGCTCAAGTTTTCAGTTTTTTTGTCTTATTTCTTGTTTGTTTCACAAGAACAAATATGTTGCATCTTCAAAGTGGTAGGCATGTTGTGTAAATCAAATGATACAAACCCCCAAAAAATCAATTTTAATTCCAGGTTGTAAGGCAACAAAATAGGGGGATGAATACTTTTGCAAGCCACTGTACATATTTACAAACATCCTCACATAGTGGTGTTTTTATTAGTTAAAACCACAAACAGTTTGATCTTAACATTTGAAAAAGGGCTTTCTTAAATTCACTGTATGATTGTAATGTCCTGATTTCTGTAGGTAAATTGTTCCAGTCAGTTGGGTCTTTGTATCTGAAAGATCTTACTCCAACCTCATGATGTACCCTTGGAATTTGTGACTGCTACTGTTGTTGAAAGGAGTAGTGTGAGTCTTGTAAAGTTAGTAAATACAGGGACATTTTTTATATATACAGGAAACAGGAGGTTGGTGGCACGTTAATTGGGGAGGACGGGCTCGTGGTAATGGCTGGAGCGAAATTTGTGGAATGGTATCAAATAGATAAAACAAATGTTTTTTTCCATGTGTTTGATGCCATTCCATTTACTTAGTTCCAGACATTATTATGAGCCATCCTCCCCCAGCAGCCTCCACTGATACAGGGAAATTTAAGTTGATACATTTAGAAAGAAATTGGTACCAATGCAGCTGTTGTCAGAACGCTGAGTGTGGATGTGGTGCAGGGAATCAAGCGCAGGAACAAGGGTGTTCGTCAACAGACTTTAGTAATCCAAAATAGTAACTCCAAACAGGTGAATAGCCAACCCAACCGGGAGGCATGAACAAATTACGCACACACACAGCAGTGCGTAAAACAAGAAAAGGCGCACGCAGTGCGGACTCTCGACACAAACAACACGAGAGAGAAAAACCATCAACAGCAACAGCTGACATAACAATCACACATAACACCTGCCCCAACACACGATAACTAAATAGGAAACAAAATCAAACACTAACAAGGGACAGGTGTACAAACAGACAAAACCAAACAAACATGAAACATCGAACGGTGGCAGCTAGTACTCCGGGGGACGACGACCGCCGAAGCCTGCCCGAACAAGGAGGAGGAGCAGCCTCGGCCGAAACCGTGACAGTACCCCCCCCTTGACGCGCGGCTCCAGCCGTGCGCCGATCCCGGCCTCGGGGACGACCAGGACGACGCGGAGCAGGGCGCGTAGGATGACCCCGATGGAACTCGGTCAGCAGGGACTGGTCTAATATGTCCCTCCTCGGCACCCAGCACTGCTCCTCCGGGCCGTACCCTCCCACTCCACGAGATATTGGAGACCCCCATCCGGCGTCTCGAATCAAGGATGGACCTCACAGTGTGCGCCGGAGCCCCCTCGATGTCCAACGGGGCGGAGGAGTCTCTTCTATCTCATAGTCCTGGAGTGGACCAGCTACCACCGGCCTGAGGAGAGACACATGGAACGAGGGGTTAATATTCCTGTAATCAATAGGCAGTTCTAACCTGTAACACACCTCGTTCAACCTCCTCAGGACTTTGAATGGCCCCACAAACCGCCGACCCAGCTTCCGGCAGGGCAGGCGGAGGGGCAGGTTTCTGGTCGAGTGCCAGACTCGATCTCCAGGTGCGTACACAGGCCCCTCACTGCGGTGGAGATCGGCGCTCGTCTTATGCCGACGGATGGCCCGCTGCAGATTAACGTGGGCAGCGTTCCATGTCTCCTCCGAGCGCCGCACCCACTCATCCACCGCAGGGGCCTCGATCTGGCTCTCGTGCCAAGGTGCCAGAACCGGCTGGTACCCTAACACACACTGGAAAGGGGTTAGTTGGGTGGAGGAGTGGCGGAGAGAGTTCTGTGCCATCTCGGCCCAAGGAACGTATCTCGCCCACTCCTCCGGCCGGCACTGGCAATAAGACCTCAGAAACCTACCCACATCCTGGTTAACACGTTCAACCTGCCCATTACTCTCCGGGTGGTAACCCGAGGTAAGGCTCACCGAAACCCGCAACCGTTCCATAAACGCTCTCCACACTCTGGAGGTGAACTGGGGGCCTCGATCAGACACTATATCCTCGGGTACCCCGTAATGCCGGAAGACATGGGTAAACAGAGCCTCAGCGGTCTGTAGGGCAGTAGGTAGACCCGGCATGGGAAGGAGACGACAGGCCTTCGAGAACCGATCCACAACGACCAGGATGGTAGTATTCCCCTGTGAGGAGGGAAGGTCTGTAACAAAATCCACCGAGAGGTGTGACCAGGGTCGTTGTGGAACGGGCAGGGGTTGTAGCTTACCCCTGGGCAAATGTCTGGGCGCCTTACACTGGGCACACACCGAACAGGAGGAGACATAAATCCTCACATCCCTGGCTAACGTTGGCCACCAGTACTTAGTGCTAAGGCAGTGAACTGTCCGGCCGATACCTGGATGTCCAGAGGAGGGGGACGTATGAGCCCAATAAATGAGGCGATCGCGTGCCTCGAGCGGAACGTACGTCCGACCCACTGGACACTGTGGAGGACTTGGGTCGGTGCGTAACGCCCGCTCGATCTCGGCATCGACCTCCCATACCACCGGTGCAACCAGACAAGACTTTGGTAGTATGGGAGTGGGCTCAACGGACCTCTCCTCCGTGTCATACCGCCGAGACAGGGCATCTGCCTTCCCGTTCTGGGACCCAGGGATGTAAGTGATTTTAAACACAAACCGGGCTAGAAACATAGTCCAGCGGGCCTGGCGAGGATTCAGTCTCCTAGCTGCCCGGATGTATTCCAGGTTACGGTGGTCAGTTAGAATGAGGAAAGGGTGTTGAGCCCCCTCAAGCCAATGCCTCCACACCTTTAGGGCCTGTACCACGGCTAACAGCTCCCTGTCCCCTACGTCATAATTCCGCTCCGCCGGACTGAGCTTCTTAGAATAAAAAAGCACAGGGGCGGAGTTTAGGTGGTGTGCCAGACCGTTGTGAGAGAACGGCCCCAATACCGGCCTCGGACGCGTCTACCTCTACCTGGAAAGGTAAAGCGGGATCCGGATGCGCCAACACCGGCGCTGAGGTAAACAGGTCCTTCAGTTTCCCAAAAGCCCTGTCCGCCTCAGCTGACCACCGCAAGCGCACCGGACCCCACTTCAACAGAGACGTTATGGGAGCTGCCACCTGTCCAAAACCCCGGATAAACCTCCGGTAATAATTCGCAAAACCCAAGAACTGTTGCACCTCTTTCACAGTGGTTGGTGTTTGCCAATTACGCACAGCTGACACCCGGTCAACCTCCATCTTCACCCCTGACGCAGACAACTGATAACCCAAAAAGGAGACCGACTTCTGAAAGAACATACATTTCTCTGCCTTGACATATAGGTCATGCTCCAACAGCCTCCTCAACACTCGGCGCACCAGGGCTACATGCTCTGCTCGGGTAGAACTGTACACCAGAATATCGTCTATGTACACGACTACTCCCTGTCCCTGCATGTCCCGGAAAATCTCATCGACGAAGGATTGGAAGACTGAGGGAGCATTCATTAACCCATATGGCATGACGAGATACTCCTAATGTCCGGAGGTCGTGCTAAACGCTGTCTTCCATTCATCGCCCTCTCTAATGCGCACCAAGTTATATGCGCTCCTGAGATCCAATTTTGTGAAGAACTGAGCACCGTGTAATGACTCCGTCATAGTCGCAATCAGAGGGAGTGGATAGCTGTACTTCACCGTAATCTGATTGAGACCGCGGTAATCAATAAACGGGCGCAGACCTCCATCTTTTTTCTTCACAAAAAGAAGCTTGAGGAAGCGGGTGAAGTGGAGGCCCGTATGTATCCCTGTCTCAGAGACTCGGCGATGTAAGTTTCCATTGCCTTCCTCTCCTCTTGAGACAAGGGATACACATGGCTCCGCGGGGAGGGCTGCTCCTGACTGGAGATCTATCGCACAATCCCCCTGTCTATGAGGCGGCAGCTGCGCCGCCTAGTCTTACTAAACACCAGTTTCAAATCCTCATACTGGGGGAATATGCAGTGCTGGCATTAGATTCGGACTTTCCACCGAGGTCGCCCCTATGGAAACACCCAGACACAGCCCCTCACACTGAGCAGACCACCCTTTAAGAGCTTTCTCTCGCCACGAAATAGTAGGGTCATGGGTAATCAACCAGGGAAGCCCCAGCACCACCGGATACGCAGGAGAGTCAATCAGATAGAACTGAATCGTCTCCTCATGACCCCCTGCGCCACCATCTTAAGGGGCGCTGTGACCTCCCTAATCAACCCAGATCCTAACGGACGGCTATCTAGGGCATGTACAGGGAAAGGCTTATCAACGGGAAGGAGAGGAATCCCTAACTCTACACAGAACTGGCGATCTACAAAATTCCCAGCTGCGCCTGAATCTACTAGCGCCTTATGCTGGGAACGAGGTGCAACCTGTGGAAAACAAACAGGCAAGGTTATGTGAACGACAGAAAGCTCTGGGTAAGTAGGGCGCCTACTCACCTGGGGGGGACTCCCCAATGCGTGGCCTGCCTTCACCTCCACCGGGGGACCTTCCCCAACACCTAGCCGCGGTGTGCCCTCCACGGCCACAGTTAGTGCAGGGAACGGCCCCCCTCGGGTTCCTACTCCTCCGTTCTCTAGCGCCAGCACCCCCGAGCTCCATAGGGCTCGGCTCGGAGGTGCTGGAGGGTGAAATGGGCGACCCCCACCCGGGACGTCCACGGGTGGCGAGCAGGGTGTCCAGCCGAATGGCCATGTCGACCAGTTGGTCAAACGACAACGTGGTATCCCTGCACGCCAACTCTCTCTGGACGTCCTCCCGGAGGCTGCAGCGGAAGTGGTCTATGAGGGCCCGCTCATTCCACCCTGCATCTGCCGCTAGAGTCCGGAACTCCAGAGCAAAATCCTGGGCGCTCCTCATCCCCTGTCGGAGGTAGAACAGACGCTCCCCTGCCGCCTTCCCTTCTGGTGGATGGTCAAACACGGTACGGAAGCGGCGGGAGAACTCCGCATAGGTAATGGTAGCGGCGTCCATTCTCCTCCATTCGGCGTTGGCCCACTCCAACGCCTTGCCGGTGAGACAGGAGATGAGGGCGGAGACGCTCTCGTGTCCCGAGGGCGCCGGGTGTACGGTGGCGAGGTAGAGCTCCACTTGCAGCAGGAACCCTTGACACCCGGCAGCGGAGCCGTCGTACGCCCTCGGGAGCGAGAGCCGAATCCCACTGGTTTCCGGAAGGTGGACAGGAGGACTGACCGATGGGGATGGTCCGGTAGGTGGGGACGTGGGTACCCCGCTGCTTTCCCATCGGTGGAGAGTGTTCATCACCCGATCCAGGGCGTGACCGATCTGGTTGATCCTGTCCTCCTGCCCACGAAGACGGTCCTCCATGATCTCTGTTGGCGCGGTTGCTCCTGCTGATTCCATGGTGTGATGTGTGATTCTGTCAGAACGCTGAGTGTGGATGTGGTGCAGGGAATCAAGCGCAGGAACAAGGGTGTTCGTCAACAGCCTTTAGTAATCCAAAATAGTAACTCCAAACAGGTGAATAGCCAACCCAACCGGGAGGCATGAACAAATTACGCACACACACAACAGTGCGTAAAACAAGAAAAGGCGCACGCAGTGCGGACTCTCGACACAAACAACACGAGAGAGAAAAACCATCAACAGCAACAGCTGACATAACAATCACACATAACACCTGCCCCAACACACGATAACTAAATAGGAAACAAAATCAAACACTAACAAGGGACAGGTGTACAAACAGACAAAACCAAACAAACATGAAACATCGAACGGTGGCAGCTAGTACTCCGGGGACGACGACCGCCGAAGCCTGCCCGAACAAGGAGGAGGAGCAGCCTCGGCCGAAAACGTGACAGCTGTCTTCTGTTAGGGAGTGACAGCCCATTTAGTGATTCACACATTGTGCAATAATGTGTCTTTACAATTCTTAGATCTGTATAGTAATCCAAGCTTATAGTTTTTAGGGGGTAGATCAGCTTTAATTTTGCAGATAGATTGTAGCTTCCATCAATGTAATTGTCTGCATCACTTCCAATCCCCCATGTATTTTTTGCAAATATATACACTACCAGTCAAAAGTTTGGACACACCTACTCATTCAAGGGTTTTTCTTTATTTGTACTATTTTTTACATTGTAGAATAATAGTGAAGACATCTAAACTATGAAATAACACACATGGAATCATGTAGTAACCATAAAGGGGGGGGGGGGGGTATACAGAAGATAGCCCTATTTGGTAAAAGACCAAGTCTATATTATGGCAAGAACAGCTCAAATAAGCAAAGAGAAACGACAGTGCATCATTACTTTAAGACATGAAGGTCAGTCAATATGGAACATTTCAAGAACTTTGAAAGTGTCTTCAAGTGCAGTCACAAAAACCATCAAGCGCTATGATGAAACTGGCTCTCATGAGGACCGCCACAGGAATGGAAGACCCAGAGATACCTCTGCTACAGAGGACAAGTTCATTAGAGTTACCAGCCTCAGAAATTGCAGCCCAAATAAATGCCTCACAGAGTTCAAGTCACAGACACATTTCACCATCAACTGTTCAGAGGGGACTGTGTGAATCAGGCCTTCATGGTCGAATTGCTGCAAAGAAACCACTACTAAAGGACACCAATAGGGAAGAGACCTGCTTGGGCCAAGAAACACAAGCAATGGACATTAGACCGGTGGAAATGTCTCCTTTGGTCTGGAGTCCAAATTGAAGATTTTTGGTTCCAACCGCCGTGTTTTTGTGAGACGCGGTGTGCGTGAACGGATGATCTCTGCATGTGTCGTTCCCACCGTAAAGCACGGAGGAGGAGGTGTTATGATGCGGGGGTGCTTTGCTGGTGACACTGTCTGTGATTTATTTAGAATTCAAGGCACACTTAACCAGCATGGCTACCACAGAATTCTGCAGCGATATGCCATCCCATCTAGTTTGGGCTTAGTGGGACTATCATTTGTTTTTCAACAGGACAATGACCCAACACACCTCCAGGCTGTGAAAGGGCTATTTTACCAAGAAGGAGAGTGATGGAGTGCTGCATCAGATGACCTGGCCGCCACAATCCCCTGACCTCAACCCAACTCAGATGGTTTGGGATGAGTCGGACGGCAGAGTTAAGGAAAAGCAGCCAACAAGTGCTAAGCATATGTGGGAACTCCTTCAAGACTGTTGGAAAAGCATTCCAGGTGAAGCTGGTTGAGAGAATGCCAAGAGTGTGCAAAGCTGTCATCAAGGCAAAGGGTGGCTATTTGAAGAATTTTACGACCTAAAATATATTTGGATTTGTTTAACACTTTTTTGGTTACTACATGTGTTATTTCATAGTTTTGATGTCTTCACTATTATTCTACAATGTAGAAAATAGTAAAAATAAAGAAACACCCTTGTATGAGTAGTTGTGTCCAAACTTTTGACTGGTACTGTATACATACACATATAAATACATACATATACACATACATACATACATACATATAAATACATATACATACATATATATACATATCCTTTAAAACAAAAATCCTTTATTAATTGCTAACCCTACCACCTCTCCCCTAATTGGAGTAAACTAGTGAACAACAACGCGTAGGCCTCTACTTCCAGCTTATACATACTATATACATTTTATGGACACGGTCTATTTTACAATAGTTCTGTTTTGTTTGTTTTTACTCCTGTCCTTCCTCTACCCTCAACCTCTCCCATCTATTTCTGATGTCCATCCGGTTTGATTTCTATTTGCCATATCTTTCAAACTGTGCTCTTTCACAAAAGTTCTTAACCTATAACCTATATACGTTTTACGGACACATTATGTTTTACATTAGTTATCTTTATGTTATTAGTTGTTATCCAAGCTTATAGTTAATTGTTTTTCTAATATAATCAATATGCTTTCCAAAAGATTATTCAGAATATATCCTCAAACCCAGATATTTCAAACAATCAACACTTTCAAGCATTGTTCCATCACTTGCATGGATTTTGAAATGGCCAGCTGTGGAGTTTATTCTTTGCTGTGTACTTATCCATGCATCATTTTCTTAATGTGTGTGTGTGTGTGTGTGTGTGTGTGTGTGTGTGTGTGTATATATCAGAGTGAGGAGAAGAACCGTATTAACTCATCCTTGGAGAATCGTTTCCATGAATTGGAGACGCACTATGCCGAGGCCACCACACTAGTGCACTTACAAGGGACCCTCATCTACGACCTTCAGGTACACAGTACAGTACAGTACACATATTAATAATCCAAATACTTTTTTCAAACATGTTGAGAGCTTGTTGCCAAGTTTTTTTTGCCGGTTGTCTGTCTCTCTAGGCCCAGATCCATAACCTGTCTCGGCTGGTAGAGAGCGTACGGAGGAACCCTGGCTGTATGATCAACATTGTCGGCACCAGCCCTCAGATGAGTTCAGAGGAGGCCCTGCATCCAGGTACATATACACCCATTCTTGATAAACACACACAATATCAGATATATAAGTTAATATTTTAGCCTTATTTTAGATTTATTTAACACATCTACAATTCATTGGAGCCAAGTTCTACCATTTACCAGTAGGGGGAGACAAGCCTCCTTAAAAGTTCTCATCTGAGCCCAATATCCCACTGTTCATCTCTGCTCAAATACTGCATTTTTTTAGATTGTGTCAAATACTGATGAAACGCTCTGTTTTCTCTGTCCCCCAGAGGTGCAGCATGTGAGGAACTGTCCTATAGATTGTGCGTCTATCTACTATAACGGTGTGAGGCGCTCTGGTCTGTACACGGTGGTGCCTTCACTGGGGGCCATGCCTGTCGAGGTCTACTGTGACATGGAGACAGAGGGTGAGGGTTATATACACTCACACGTGTCACACACAAACATAGTTGGTTTTTGGTTTGAAGAACCAGTTTGATCAGTCAATAACGTTTCCTCATAATGTGTGTTTTGCATGTTTAATGTATACGTATCCTCTCCTTCTCCCAGGTGGTGGCTGGACGATGCTCCAGCGGCGTGTTGATGGCTCTGTGACCTTTGACCGGAGCTGGAGGGAGTATAAGGATGGGTTTGGTGATTTGCATTCTGAGTTCTGGCTGGGCAACGACCACATCCATGACCTGACCAGCCAGGGAGACTATAGCCTCAGGATTGACCTGGAGGACTGGAGCAACAAGCACAAACACGCCCTCTACGAGAGCTTCAGGTGGGGCTTAGAGACAAACATGCACACACAGGCACGCAGCCACATCACACACAAACATAGACATTCTACCAATAGAGTGCCTTTTGGGTAGTGTGATTGGTAGTGTAATTTGAACATTATGTCATGAAAGAATATTATAAAGAATATTATAAAACGGACTGTAAAAGTGACTGGGTTGACCGTAAAAGTGTTGACAATTTAATATTTATCAGCCGTAACTCCCCATGTGACAGGGGGAATGAAAGCTTGTTGTGTGCAACAGGGAGGGGGAATTGAATGCAAGCTTAGCAACAATATTTTAACTTGTTAAAACATTTCTAGCCTATAATGGGTAACAGGGTTGACGACATGTTATGCTCGATGTGCTCAGTTTTCCACCACAAAACACCAGAAAATGGCAAAAAATTGTAGAACCAGCTCACCTGCTTTTACACTATGATTTGACTATTAATGTTCAATGTTTCTTTTGAAAAAGGAATAGTTTTACCATATTAAAACGAGAGTCCAGTTCACGTTTCAGGGTAGACCTTAAACCCGAGGGACAAATGTTAATTTATCACTAATCACATTAAATAGGTAAAAACCTCAGAAATTACTTTTCCAAAGCAACAAAATAACCAGGGCTTTACAACAATGGTGAAAACTTGGGAAAATCTTGGGGTTATGTAGGTTAACTTTTTTGCAGAAGTTGGACATTCCAAAATGGGGATTTTCTGAGAAAACAAATTATTTATTTGAATGAAAACACGCACTGTTATTGGAATTTGGAATGACCCAGACATTCTCTTTTGGGTGGCATTGTGTGTCTCGATACAGTGTGGATGGGGAGGACAGCCAGTACTGTCTCCACGTGTCTGGGTTCAGTGGCACGACGGAGGACTCATTCAGCTGGTACCATGACAAGCAGGGCTTCAGCACCCCCGACACGGGCAACATCTGTGCTGAGATCTCCCACGGAGGCTGGTGGTACAACCAGTGCTTCTACGCCAACCTCAACGGAGTCTACTACAGGGTAACAACCTCAACATACAGACAGACCCATGCACACACACAGCACAATAAATGACCTTATCAGATAGAACGTGAATGGTATGTGAGTGTTTGATAATGTTATGTGTGTAATGATAACAAAAAACATATTCATAACCAATCAAATGTTTTTTTATAATCCCCTTTTTACATCAGCAGTTGTGACAAAGTGCTTTGCCGATATTTACAGACCTATAGATATCTGATCACCGGTATTCCTCCCGTTACCACCCTGACCTCTGACCCTGACTGTGTTTGTGACCCCACAGGGAGGCCGGTATTCCCCCAAGGGGAAGAACCCTCTAGGACCAGACGGAATCGTGTGGTATTCCTGGAAGGACTCGGACTACTACTCTCTAAGGAAAGTCAGTATGATGATCCGCCCACGCACCTTCCGCCCACGTATGTCGCCCTGAGCAACCACCGCATGGCCATGACAACCACCCCTGACAATGGTCAGGCTCCATGATGGCTCGTCTGATCTGATGACATCACCATAGATGTACATGCTCCACACTTTTACAGTGAAATGTTCTGTAACCTTACTCACTGGTCTGGACAAGGAGTGAGATGGATTTTCAATGTGTGCATATATTTTTGCATAATGTTTACATTTGCATATGTGGCCATGCCACCAATAAGCCTGAAGTTCAGCAGAACAGAGCAACAGACTGGCAGGCACAGGAGGCTGGTGAGGGGAGGACGGCTCATAATAATGGCTGGAATGGAGTAAATGGAATGGTATCAAACACATGGAAACCATGTGTTTGATACCATTCAATTTATTCCATTCCAACCATTACTATGAGCCCATCCTCCCCAATTAAGGTGCCACCAGCCACCTATGCTCAGTGAGACAAGCTGAGTCCTGGATACAGTGGCATGTTGTACTAAGGTCTTCTGACCAATACAGACACAACAGATATTATCCAGTGAACTCGGAAAAACAAGTATTGTATGGAAGGGGTGGCACACGTCGAGTAGTCCTTTATGTGTGTGTTGACCTGCCTAGAAGATGGTTGGAGTTACATAGATTCCACAGTCCTGTACTAAAATAACATGACTGTGCCAAACTAACAGCCTATTGCTGGAGGGAGGAAGGGGAACTATACTCCTATAGAGTCACAGTCGGGTGGACAATATACTATACAGTACATAACGTGCTATATATTATACCATACATAATATATAGAAGAGGAAAGACACCGTTTAAACTGCAATGTGTGTTAGTGTGATGACTAAGGGCTGAATCCCAACTGGAAAAACACAAAACTCACATTAATGTCAATCTAACGTTCTTACATTTTAGCAGATGCTTTTAACCAGAGTGACTTAATGGAGCAATTAGGGTTAAGTACCTTGCTCACGGGCACTGACAGATTTTTCACCTAGTCGGCTTGGGGATTCAAACCAGCGACCTTTCGGTTATTGGCCCAACGCTATTAACCGCTAGGCTACCTGCCGCAGTTCTTAAACTGCAGTTAGCATTCAGACATGAGGAATTATGTGTATGTTTATGGCCTTGTGTGCAGAGTGAGATATTTAACACTGTGTGTGTGTGTAGAGTGAGATTTTTAATTATTTGTGTGTATAGAGTGAGATACACTACATTACTAAAAGTATGTGGACACCTGCTCGTCGAACATCTCATTCCAAAATCATGGGTATTAATATGGAGTTGGTCCCCCCTTTGCTGCTATAACAGCCTCCACTCTTCTGGGAAGGCTTTCCACTAGATGTTGGAACATTTCTGCGGGGACTTGATTTCATTCAACCACAAGAGCGTTAGTGAGGAGGGGCGCTGATGTTGGGCGATTAGGCCTGGCTTTGCAGTCAGCGTTCCAATTCATCCCAAAGGTGTTCGATGGGATTGAGGTCAGGGCTCTGTGCAGGCCAGTCAAGTTCTTCGATACCGATTTCGACAAACCATTTCTGTATGGACCTCGCTTTGTGCACAGGGGCATTGTCCTGCTGAAACAGGAAAGGTCCTTTCCCAAACTGTTGCCACAAAGTTGGAAGCATAGAATAATCTAGAATGTCATTGTATGCTGTAGCGTTAAGATTTCTCTTCACTGGAACTAAAGGGCCTAGCCCGAACCATGAAAAACAGCCCCAGACCATTATTCCTCCTCCACCAAACTTTACAGTTGGCATATCTCCTGGCATCTGCCAAACCCAGATTTGTACGTCGGACTGCCAGATGGTGAAGCGTGATTCATCACTCCAGAGAACACGTTTCCACTGCTCCAGAGTCCAATGGAGGCGAGCTTTACACCAATCAATCAATCAAATTGTATTTATAAAGCCCTTTTTACATCAGCAGATGTATACAGAAACCCAGCCTAAAACCCCAAACAGCAAGCAATGCAGATGTAGAAGCTTGGCATTGCGCATGGTGATCTTAGGCTTGTGTGAGGCTGCTCGGCCATGGAAACCCATTTCATGAAGCTCCTGACTAACAGTTCTTGTGCTGATGTTGCTTCCAGAGGCAGTTTGGAACTCGGTAGTGAGTGTTGCAAACAAGGAAAGAAGATTTTTACGGGCTTCAGCACTCGGTGGTCTTGTTCTGTGAGCTTTTGTGGCCTACCACTTCGCGTCTGAGCCGTTGTTCCTCCCAGACCTTTCCACTTCACAATAACAACACTTACAGTTGACCGGGGCAGCTCTAGCAGGGCAGAAAGTTGACGAACTGACTTGTTGGAAAGGTGACATCCTATGACGGTGCCACGTTGAAAGTCACTGAGCTCTTCAGTAAGGCCATTCTACTGCCAATGTTTGTCTATGGAGAATGCATGGCTGTGTGCTCGATTTTGTACACCTGTCAGCAACGGATGTGGCTGAAATAGCCGAATCCACTAATTTGAAGTGTCCACATACTTTTGTATATATAGCATATTTAACTCTTCGTAGAGTGAAATATTTAACTCTTTGTGGGTGTAGAGATAGAGACCCAGCTGCACCTGATTTCAGTCAGAGCTGGGTGCAGGCAGAGTACAGGGTGAAAGACCTCTTTCTTTCCTCCCCTCATAATCAGCACAAACACACTCTTTGACACTCCGCTCCGCTCATAGACCAACTCATTCTCATTCCTATCCATCTCTACACATTTTTCAGACGGGGGAATAAGGGGTCTGCTGTGTGTGTATGAGTGTGTGTGGGTGTGTGTCCTCCCAAATACACACACAGTCCGTCAGAACAAGACATGACTCACACTCACTCCCACAAACACACTCAAAGAAAATGCAGAAATGTACACAGAGTACAAATCATTTTTATTAAATCAAACTGAATTTTTCCTCTTTCTGGGTGACAACGTATCGCAAATATTTCTATACATAAAATAATATCTCAACAACCAAAAAGCACATGCATCAGATAGAATATATATTTATTTGTATTTATCATGTGACGAGAATAGAAAGAGGGAGATTAAAGAATGATTGAAGATTGCACTGCGGTATTAAGTGGAGTGAGGCAGAGAAGAGCAAAGCTGTCAGACACCTGGATAAAGGCATGGCTGTGTATCAATTGGGAGGAGCATTGGCTCGCTGAAGTTTGGCTTCCATGGACAAGGAGTAGCCTCCCATTGCATAACCTCTAACATTCCCCATCGGAATCTGTCCTTCTAGAAGGGAGAGGAGCAGGATTCCATGTTTTGGGAAAGGCATGAAGAGTAAAAACGAGCGAAGCATGCAGTTCTATTTTCTACAGAACGTCAACAAGGCACAGTGACAGGAAAGGGTCGAGCTTCCTGTTAGCAATTGAGGAAGTGAGTGAAGGAAGGGGCGGGGCACTGCCAGCAGTGTTCAGACACACTCACAAGCAAGGGGCGTGGTGACACACTCTCTCTCATATCTGCCAGAACTTAGCTGACATGGCATAATGCAACATCTCTACGCTGAACTGTGTGTGTGTGTGTGTTTCAATCACTTAAAAAAATCATAATCACAATTTCTGTGGAAATGCTGTGATTAGAAAAAAAAATGATGCTGGGGTAAGGTCCAAATGATGACCAACAAAGGGGATAATAACGGACAATGGAGGGAAAACAACATCCACAAAGACGTGCTTGGTCACGGGACAGATCCATAACACATACAGCCAAACATTAGCAGAGAACCAAGGTAAGGAACTGTAGGTTTACTATAATGCGGAACTGAGGAAGTCATGACTAGCCCATGGATTCAGTCAAACATGGAAATGCACACAGTATCCCCTATGCCAGCGAAAGAGAGCTGCGCTTTGAGCTCTGCATTTTGAGTGAATCATTGAGGCAGTGAGGGCAATGCTTAACTGTGCAATATGTTCAGAGGGCCTGAATTTTTGTTATGTTACCTTGACCTGAGACACAGGAAGTAGTCAGTGTTGTTTCCTGTGGGACTGGGCTGTGTGGTGCTGTATGTGGCACCAGCTGTGTATCAGGCACTGCTAACATCCACCCATCTGGTTTTCAACTGTTTATACCTTTTCCTAAACAGTTCCTAGACTGTTTATAACAGATTACATTAGCATCATTAGCTAACGACTCCAGGAAATGAAATTGCACTGAGCGCAAAGGGAAAAAGCAACAGAGAGAGAAATAGAAAAAGAGAGATCTCTAGGGTGTTGAGCTGGCTTCGGCTTGCATCTTCAGTCTTGGGAGGCAGGTGGGTTTACATGGTGGTGAATTGACTGTGTGCTTGCTTCAGCTTCTCAGCAATCTGCCCAAACAAGGAATAAAGAGAAAAATCCCATTGAAAGCCATGTGCTGAATGCCTAAATAAAAGCATTCATCAGATTGGAGAATTGTTGATGGACTAATATTTGTATGTACAGATGTATCTATTCATAGCAGTCACTCTCATTGCAGACCTTGTGACCAGGATCGGAGACAATTGCATGTGAGCATGTGGAAATTACCCATTAATTAATATAATTACAATGCTAGCAATACTCAATTGCTTGAGATCGACTGTCATTCAGGCTAAGAACTCATAGGTTTTCTATTTGAGAAGAAGCTACTGACGTGTGAGCTAAAAGTGTGTTTTCTGGCTATGTGGGAGTGTTTCTTTGTACAGTGTGGCCTGGACGACTGTTCTTACAGTCTCGTAGAACTTCACTTGCTCCTCCAGGTACAGCTGCATCACCCTGTTGTAGTCGTAGATACGGTTGCTATGGAAGTGGTTCATCTCAGCTGTGGGCAGGGAGAAAACAGGAAATCCACTTTGTCACATTATGTAGTACAGATGATGGAACCATCTCTTTATACGCCATAGGCTTACAGCACCTTGTGCTAGCACATTTAACCATTGCTAACACATTTAGCATTAGCCCAGTAGCCTTACCTTGTAGTGCGTATGACATGGTGCTAACACGTTTAGCCATGGTCACTTTGTCCTGAGGGGTGATCTTGCTAGCTGCCACCAGCCGGTCTCCCTCCTTCACCTTCTCTATGGCCGCCTACCAGTGAAAAGAGAGAACAGTCTACAGCTTTGCACAAAATACCTAGGGATTCAACTTTACAGCTATACTGGATTAAACATGGATCTACATTAATGGCAAAGACACTGTAGGTCCTAACCAAAATAAAATGTCATTTTCATATGGTTGTTATTCTCTCTCTCCTCTGCCCTAGACTCAGTATCATGTGAACACCAATTCATCCCTCCCTCCCTCCCTCCCTCCCTTCCTCCCTTCCTCCCTTCCGCCCTCCCCTGTAGGAGCCTACCTTGTGTACTCCAATGGTGTCAGGGAAGCATCCCAGAAGGCCTTTGTACTCATTGTTGTTCTCCATGAGGAAGTGCAGGTCTTTCCTGGGCTACAGGGAGAGAACAGGGACAATTAGATATCAATCACACACACATACACACAGCCGCACAACCCAATATCCGCTGCAAACAGAGCAAAAGCCAGTTCACAATGCACTTTTTGTACTGAGACAGAAAAGCCAATGAAAAAGATGAGTACATTAATACAACTGTGACATCATCATCGGACAAAGAAATAAATATCAATGTTTCAAATGGCAAAAAACAGGAAACCACAAAAAAATGATAGAAAAATGACCAAAAAAGGAGATAATAAAGAACCATGGAGGGAAAACAACATCCACAAAACGTGCTTGGTCACGGGAGAGATCCATAACACATCCATCCAAACATTACCAGAGAACCAAAGTAAGGAACTGTAGGTTTGCTATAATGTGGAACTGAGGAAGTCATTAGTAGCCCATGGATTCAGTCAAACATGGAAATGCAAACAAATTATCCCCAATGCCAGGGGAAAAGTGCTGCGCTTTGAGCTCTGTACTTTGAGTGAATCCATGTACTATCTATAATATACAGTGCCTTCGGAAAGTATTCAGACCCCTTGACTCTTTCCACATTTTGTTAGGTTACGGCCTTATTCTAAAATTGATTAAATTGTTTTTTTCCCTCATCAATCTACATTTACATTTTAGTCATTTAGCAGACGCTCTTATCCAGAGCGACTTACAGGAGCAATTAGGGTTAAGTGCCTTGCTCAAGGGCACATCGACAGATTTTTCACCTAGTCGGCTCGGGGATTAGAACCAGCGACCTTTCGGTTACTGGCACAACGCTCTTAACCACTAAGCTACCTACCGCCCCCAATCTACACACAATACCCCATAATGACAAAGCAAAAACAGGTTTGTAGAAATTGTTGCTAATTTATAAAAAATGAAAAAGTGAAATATAACATTTACATAAGTATTCAGACCCTTTACTCAGTACTTAGTTGAAGCACCTTTGGCAGCAATTACAGCCTCGGGTGTTCTTGGGTATGACGCTACAAGCTTGGCACACCAGTATTTGGGGAGTTTCTCCCATTCTTCTCTGCAGATCCTCTCAAGCTCTGTCAGGATGGATGGGGAGCGTCGCTGCACAGCTATTTTCAGGTCTCCCCAGAGATGTTCGATCGGGTTTAAGTCCGGGCTCTGGCAGGGCCACTCAAGGACATTCAGAGACTTGTCCCGAGGCCACTCCTGCGCTGTCTTGGCTGTGTGCTTAGGGTTGTTGTCCTGTTAGAAGATGAACCTTTGCCCCAGTCCTGAGTGCCCCAGTCCTGAGTGCTCTGGAGCAGGTTTTCAACAAGGATCTCTCTGTACTTTGCTCCATTCATCTTTGCCTGGATCCTGACTAGTCTCCCAGAAAAACATCCCCACTGCATGATGTGCCTTTTACTGAGGAGTGGCTTCCGTCTGGCCACTCTACCATAAAGGCCTAATTGGTGGAGTGCTGCAGAGATGGTTGTCCATTTGGAAGGTTCTCCCATCTCCACAGAGGAACTCTAGAGCTCTGTCAGAGTGACCATAGGGATCTTGGTCACCTCCCTGACCAAGGCCAGCTCTAGGAAGAGTCTTGGTGGTTCCAAACTTCTTCCATTTAAGAATGATGGAGTCCACTGTGTTCTTGGGGACCTTCAATGCTGCAGGAATGTTTTGGTACCCTTCCCCAGATCTGTGCCTCGACACAATCCTGTCTCGGAGCTCTACGGACAATTCCTTCGACCTGATGGCTTGGTTTTTGCTCTGACATGCACTGTCAACTGTGGGACCTTATATAGACATGAGTGTGCCTTTCCAAATCATGTCCAATCAATTGAATTTACCACAGGTGGACTCCAAACAAGTTGTAGAAACATCTCAAGGATGATCAATGGAAACAGGATGTACCTGAGCTCAATTTCGAGTCTCATAGAAAAGAGTCTGAATAATTTGCCAAAATGTCTAAAAACCTGTTTTCGCTTTGTCATTATGGGGTATTGTGAGTAGATTGATGAGGGGGGAAAAAACAATTTAATCAATTTTAGAATAAGGCTGTAATGTAACAAAATGTGGAAAAAGTCAAGGGGTCTGAATACTTTCCGAAGGCACTGTACACAGACAGCACTGTGTCTGAGTGCTAGTAACTACCCAGGACTGGAACTACACAGCTAATGCTATTGATTGGTGGAGGTCAAAGGTAAAAAATAAGTCAAACAGAGTCTGGAGTGAGGACAGAAACCTCTGGACTGGAGCAACACATGCTTACCAGATGAGTCCTCCATGTGGACGCTGCTGTGACAATATCAAAAACAAGGCCAGGCTTTGATTTCAGTACAAACCACACTACACCATCATAGATATAAGTCAGAGAACTGATATTCAAACATTATGTTCAACTGAACTGTCAGGGGAACATAGGGAACATATTGGGCTCTGGTTAGTGCTGGTGGCCTTGAATTAATGTCATGGAGTAATCTATATAAGTCTTGACCTCTTCCCTTCAGATAACACACACAGGATGCTTAGTGAGAGGTTCAAAAGAAGGTCAGAACTAGGATATAAACAGACACTGTGAGGCCACAGGAAATGCATGCGGACATCCAGGAAGTGACATCAGACAGGAGCAGCTTGGGGCGATGAAGAGAAGAGAGAGACCAAATGAACGGGAATAGAGCACAAGGCCTCTGGGGTTACAGGAAGTACTCAGAGCACCCCCAAAGCTGCTCCTCAAAGTACACTAGTATACATTCCTTCAAAGGCTTATTTTGGATTCCAAGGCCTCAACAACAACCGAGACAAAAAAAACAAGGCTACGTCTGATGTATAGCACACATTTCCTTTGAAATACTAATAAACATATTTACAGCCCTTGAGCAACTACACTCAACAGGAGACTCTTCAGGAGCCTCTGAGTGGAATAATCTGCCTCTGTTAAAACTATTCCCACTCTGAGTATCTTTAAAAGAAGGTGAAATCCTGGTTAATGGATAGTGTGCTTGTGTGAGCAATCCCTCCTAGCCCAATGATGATGACCAAATAGCATTCCTTTGTGTATAGTGTGTAAACTGGATGTTGTTTTGTTCTTATTATGACTAAGTAACCAAATTGATCTGCCAGTTTAGATTATTATATATTTTTTATACTGCCACATTATGCCAAACGCTATCATGAAAGAGGACCACAATGGAAATAAGTCGTAGACCTTTTTGTGCTTTTTTTGTGTTTATCCTCAATGATTCTTAATCAAGTGCATACTTTTGTATGTGTATTGTTGGATTCTAGCTTGAAATTTACTTAGTCATGTTACCATTCTAGAACTTACTGATTACATTTTCACTTAGGGGTGTACTCACTTTTGTTGCCAGCGGTTTAGACATTCATGGCTGTGTGTTGTGTTATTTTGAGGGGACAGCAAATTTACACTGTTATACAAGCTTTACACTCACTACTTTACATTGTAGCAAAGTGTCATTTCTTCAGTTTTGTCACATGAAAAGATATACTCAAATATTTACAAAAATGTGAGGGGTGTACTCACTTTTGTGAGATACTGTACATACATACATATCCTTTTTTAACTTATATTTCCCTTCATTACTTTCCCACCCCACCACCCCTTCCCCAATTGGAGTAAACTAGTGAACAACAACGCTTAGGCCTCTAATTCCAGCCCATACATACTATATATATTTTATGGACACAGTCAAATTCTACAATAATTATATTTTGTTTGTTTTTACTCCTGAACTTCCTCCGATCATTTTCATGATGTCCATCTGGTTTGCTTCTATATGCCATATTTTTCTAACTGTGCTCTTTCACAAAAGCTCTCAACCTATAACCTATATACTTATTATGGACACAGTATGCTTTACATTAGTTATCTTGTTGTTATTAGTTGTTATTATTAGTCCCATCCTTCAGCTCCATTCAACACCTCCTATCTACCTCTTAACACCATCCATATTGGATTTCTATTTGCCATATATTTTTCAACTGTACTGTGATATTTTACAAAAGTTCTGAACCTTTCTATTCTCATTGTTTCTACAGATCGTAAATTGAAAATAAACATTTTTGCTAAAAGTATTATTATATTATTGATCGATTGACTATGACTTTTCAGATCACCCAGTAGTGCTATCTGCAGGGTTAGCTCCAGGTAAATATTGCAATCCTTTAGCCATTCCTGGATCTGTGACCAAAAACAAGCTCAAGGTTGGTGTGAAATCATTAAACATGTATTCTCTCTCTTCCCTGTTCAAGTCAATATGTATTCTAGGTGGCGTGGAACATGAGTGATCATTGTTCCAGATGAGGGACTGTTGGACACTGACTAATTGACTTGAGCACGTTTTAGTATGTTTATAACTATATAAGTGGCCTAGCAGTAGTAATTAATGTGTAATGGGTTAGATGGAATGATATATGTGCAAATGTATTTGTGGCAGGAGAAAAGTACAAAGGGGGCCTGTCTCTGAGACAGAATGTTCCCATAATAGTGAGATAGGAGGCATATGATAGAGCTAACACTATAGATTGTGAACTATTGCCCTATAACACTGTCTTATAGCTTCACTGTTTTATATCATTATATTCTCTCAATATGTTATAGCTTCACTGATTTATATTATTGTATTCTCTCTATGTTTTGCATCATGATATTCACTTGAGTAGGAATGGGTTGCTTATTCTCAAATAGCTGTTTGTGTATGTCATTATCAGTTGACCAACAGGAGGGGTAATGGCAGATAATGGGGGTGGGAGTAAGAGTGTGCATAGTGATTATAGGGTTGAAGCCAGGGCCTTATGCCATAGAAGCGGATTACATAGTCAAAGGCCATAAGTCTCGGAGGTGTAAACATACAAATCAACTGAGAATTGCTGATGCTCCAGATACTCAACTAGTCTCAAGAAGACCAGTTGTATTGCTTCTTTAAATCAGCACAACAGTTTTCAGCTGTGCTAACATAATTGCAAAAGGGTTTTCTAATGATCAATTAGCCTTTTTAAATGATAAACTTGGATTAGCAAACACAACGTGCCATTGGAACACAGGACTGATGGTTGCTGATAATGGGCCTCTGTACGCCTATGTAGATATTCCATTAAAAATCAGCCGTTTCCAGCTACAATAGCCATTTACAACATTAACAATGTCTACACTGTATTTTTGATCAATTTGATGTTATTTTAATGGACAAAAAATGTTATTTTCTTTAGAAAACAAAGCAATTTCTAAGTGACCCCAAACTTTTGAACAGTGGTGTATATGTTGGGGTCAATGAAGGGTGGATAGGAACTTGGTATATGGGAAGTTACTGAGTGAGACAAGGGGAAGTGCAGAAAGTTCATATTCTGTTCCTAAGGAGGGAGGCAAAGGGCAACAGTCTAGTTAGTCTCAGATAAGTCAGGCCAGCTGCGGAACTAGGGAGAAGCGAGGAATTCGGCTCGAGGTCAAGTCAACAGATGAAGTGAGAAGAAACCTCTGGGAGGGGGGCCAAAGGGGCCCACCACACTGACTCTCCTACTACAGTGTCACGCCCTGATCTAGAGAACTCTTGTTGGTTGGGTCAGGGTGTGAGTTTCAGTTGAGATCTATGTCATTGTATATCTATGTTTAGATCTAGTTTGGTATTTCTATGTTTGGCCGGGTGTGATTCCCAATCAGAGGCAGCTGTCGCTCGTTGTCTCTGATTGGGGATCATACTTAGGTAGCCTGATTGCCTACCTTAGTTGTGGGATCTTGTTTGTGTTCCTGTTAGGCTTGTTGTGTGTATAGCCCATAGGACTTCACATTTTCGTTGTTTTGTTATTTTGTCAAGTGTTTATTCGTATAAATAAATATGTACGCATATCACGCTGCACCTTGGTCTGACCCGTCTCTCAACGACCGTGACATACAGTCCTATCTCACAAACACACTTCCACGCCCACGAAGATTCTAGCATCAGACAGCACCATCACTACACCAGTGAGAGGAACCAATTAATTCCTGCCTAGCAACAGAAATGTATTGGCTGTCCAGATGTGTAAGGAGTTGACCCCGCCTAGTAGGAGGTTATAAATATGTGCTTGTGTAATCATGCTTTGTCTTTGCAGCTGTATGACCCAGTGGGTGAATAAAGTTGGTTTGAGCTTTTTCTAGTCGTCCGTTTGAGTTTTTACTCTGTTTGTTCAGAACCTAACAGTTTCTTGTTTTTAAATGATCAAATAAACTAAAATGGAAATTCAATTCTGACACTGAAAATAACCACACATTCTGATCATGACTTTAAACCCAGAGGAGATAAAGGGTTAAGAGAGAGACCCAGGAGAGAAACCTGCAGGTGATGACCTGTAATGGTACTGTACCTGCTCAGCCACCATCTGAGCTATCTCCTCATAGGTCTTTCCTGCTGAAGTCATGGCATCGGTGAGGGTGGCCTCTCCTGCAGATACAAGAACCTGGTTTTTACATTACATGCAAGAATACTTATATTGAACAAACTAAAACATACAGAGATCCATATATATCCCATTTAGTGGGGTCAATGTGTGTCTAAGCATGCCTACCTTGGTATCCACTGCTGGTGAAGACAGACGAGAGGTTCTGGAAGGCCTTGCCAATCCTCTGGTACTCTTTGGGCAAAGCTGAGGACACAGATACGGTCATGAGCTATAACTATGTAGCCTGCATAGCTGCTGTGTAGTGTTTATGTAGTGTATACATACGTCCTGTGCATCTCTTCCAGTGCTCCTGGCCCACTGTGAGTAGGTCCTTCACACCATCATCCATGGCTTTGGTGAAACGACTGAACTGATCACACTTCTGCTCCCTGTTATACAATGGAAACAAAATGAAAAAAAAAAACATAACATTTCATATTGTGTATGTCTGCTACAGAGTGGTGTGATGTCACTCACACTTCGATGGGGTCCAGGTCGGGGGCTTCAGGCTCTATGGAGGAGAAGATCATCACTCCCACGTCCTCGTCTTTCTCTGCTTTTCTCTTCCCTGTTTTCCAGTCCTGCAACACAACAACACAGTGCTCAGTAGCCAATTCTAATTGTCACTACCAGTCCTGTACAGTCAGAGCTCCATGTCTAGTCTGATGCTGCACCCCTCTGCTGTTCCTGTTCCTGGGGGAGGAAGATGAGGAAGACTACTGTACCTTCTCGTCCTTGTAGGTCAGGAAGAGTTGGAAGACGTCGCTGTTGGAGACCACAGGGTGCCGACACATCCTGGTCATCCAGCCCTGCAACCTCTCCATCCTCATCTTGATAAACTCCTCCTCAAAACGCCCTGGCAGAGAGGGAGGGAGAAAGGGCTAGAGAGAGCAGATATAAGCTGTGTGCATTGAAAAGAGCACCCCAGCCTCCCCATATTCCTTCCTACATTGAGTGAACTCCTCTTCTATAGGATAGACATAACGTTTTTCAGTGGAGGAGAGAAGAGGAGAGGTTAGCAGGTCAGTCTCTCACCTGTGACCTGCTTGTCCGGTAGAGAGGGGATGGGGATGGCCGAACCAAACTTGTCCAGTAGCCTCTCATACAGCCAATCAAAGTGCTTGTATCGGTGATTGACGGGTCTGTTTGTGGTCTGCAAACCAATCACACAAAGTTAACATGCACTATAATGCCAATGGGTTGGCATAATCTTGGCTTTCGGCAACTGCAGCTTTTCTATGAGACAGCTTGTTATTTATATCAGGCATTTCGACAATGTATCTGTCCCTAGAAATGATAGAGACATAAACATTAATGACCATTCACATTGATACTAGTAGTGGTCCCACAGATACTTACGTTGGGTATGACTTGGTACTCGATGTAGCTCTTCAGGCCGTACATCTTGGTGCCCTTCTTGGGGTCGGCTACGACACAGTCCAGCTGAGCCTCTGGATAGGACCACACTGGACCAACCTCCCCCATCTGTGACGGAGCAGAGACAACACTACTAAATCCTACAAGATGATGCTTAATTGTACTGCCAACATCAGCTATTTGAAAAGACTACAGTACAAAAAATTGCTAAACAACACAGCCAACCACACTCCATTCAATGTCCAGTACTGATGAAAGTCCTCCACCAACTCACATAGATGGTTATCTTATCCTTTCCCTTGGGTGGCTGCTTGCAGAGGAGGAACAGCTCAGGACCAGACTTGGAGAACCCGGGGAACCTGCTCAAAGAAGAACACACAGGGGTAAAGGTCAGGGGTTAAGGGTCAGGGTTTAGGTAGAAAGGGACACTTGACAGTCTGGAAATCCAACGGCAATGGTTTAACAGAGTTGGGCTAACTATCTTCCACCAAACGTCTCAGATTCTAAACCTAAAACTAATATAGCCAAACTCTGTATATTGACTCAATGTTTATGACTGTGGGTAAAACTGGTCTTTAGGTCATGGCTAGTGTTGGTGGGTTCAGTGTGATGGTTTGGAGTAGCAGTAGCAGTAGCAGTAGCAGTAGCAGTAGCAGTAGCAGTAGCAGTAGCAGTAGCAGTAGCAGTAGCAGTAGCAGTAGCAGTAGCAGTAGCAGTAGCAGTAGCAGTAGTAGTAGTCAGCTCTGTCTTACTTGTTGAGGGAGATCTTCATGGAGGAGCCAGTAGCCCCTCCTCTCTGGATGGCCCCTCCATCTCCAGACTCAGAGTTCGACTTCACATCATCCCACTCATCATCCCACTCATCGTCCTCCGCTCCTACCCACACACACACACGCACACACACACACACACACACACACACACACCCTTAGTAACCAAATACATGGAAGAGAGACCAAACAGCATAGAAAGCCTTTAACCGAGATCAGAGAACATGCACTAGACCAGTGGGTTTCAAACCTCTCCTCGAGGACCCCCATCCGTTCTTATTCCAGAGCTAGCACACCTGATTCCAATCATCAACTAATCATCAAGCCCTTGATTAGAGAATTAGGTGAGCTACTTCAGGGCTACACCGAAACTGTGAAACATCTGGGGGTGCCCGATGAGAGGTTTGAAAACCGCTGCACTAGACTACCCCGTGCTATGTTTTGAGAGAAAAATTATAAATATACTGTAGAGTATCTATATACTGTAGAGTATTTGTTCAAACAGAAACCACAACCTACGACCAATCAACAAAACAGCAAACCATTATATCAGTCTAGATAATCAGTTAGATATATCTTCAAAATCAACCAATTCATTAATTTGAGCTATTAATACACTATGTGAATAGCTTTCTTGAGGGAAAATACACACACATGCCTGCAATAGAGAAAGTAATGTAATGTTACTGGTTATACACATGCCAGACATTTTCTTAAAACAAAAAGCAGTCAACACTCGCACAAACAGGGAAACCCTCCCGGCAGGCAATGCATGGTGGGATACCTGACCAGTCAATAAGGTAGGGATATGGATAGATATCTTTGGAGGAAGAAAAAGAGGCACTTTGTTATTTTGTTCATTCAATCAGTCACTTCTTTATTCAGGATATGAATAGTTTTAAAATAGGAAGTGAAAAACCAAAGCCAGCAGAATCTCTGCAAAGGCGAGTGATCTCATAACTATCGCTGACATCACTCTCCCCTGTTTAAGACCACAACTTGAAAATGCATTGCGAAACACCACTCTTCATGCATGCCAAAGGCTATATTCTTAGAACACAAAACATAGATATTAACAACGGATAAAGTTCCTAAAAAGAGGTATAACAAGGGGAAAAAATAATAATCTGAAGACAGACATCTTTCTGCAAGGCTTTTGCCAGAAACTTGCTAAAGTAGGTCTTTACTACAGTATTTCTACCAAATTATTACCAAAGTATTAAGATCCATAAAGGAGCCCTCATTGACCTTTAGTTCCCCTAGAACAGTGGCTCTTACCTGGGCCCTGGTAGGCCTGAGGATGGCTCTGTGCTGTGGAGCCCCAGGGGTCAGGGGCAGCACTCTTGCCGGTCATGGTGCCCTCCGGCTGGGCCGCCCAGTTGTTGGAGGAACCTCCCGTGGTGTCCTGGTTCCATACCGACCACGGGTCTTTACCGTTACTCGCCTAGAGGAGAGAGAGAGAGGAGAGAGAAGAGAGGGAGAGAAAAGGAGGTAGGGGTAAAGGACAGCCTGTTTAACAATCAACCAATACTGGTTTTAAATGACTTGTCAGGGAAATAAAGTACAGGGCTTATAACTTGACTTTATAGAAATTTGAATATAAGACTGCTTGAGAAGAATGGACATAAAACATGAAACAAGGAAGAAAAGATGGTGTTCTACCTCCAACCCTTACCTGTCAGACTACCTCCCCAAACATCCCACTCAAAATACAGAGTCAGAAAACACACACGTGTGATTGTGTGTTGAATGGTATGGAAGTTGAACCCTGGCCTTGAAGGTACAGCGTGTTTCCTCAAGTCACACAATATAATATAAAAAAGTCTCTCTCGCACAATGCCACTGTCACTGTAATGCTTTTTTTAATAATTAAGAAATTCATGCCTCCTATTCAAGTCCAGCATTGTAACGTACTGTACTTGAACCATTCAGATCATGCCAAGGCACGGCAGGATGCAACAAGTCACTGTAAGTATTTCTCCCATTGAATTCCATGGCTGGAGGACCACACAAACAGAACAGACACACATCTCATGCTGTCTACAGTCAGTCAGTCATTCACTGAGACCATAGAAGGACTTTACATCAAGACAATCCACAGGACAACTGCATGCCATGCGTATGGGGCAGACGTTTGCCATGCCGCAAGAATGTGTGTGTAGATCAGGGCTGTTCCTGGAGAGCTACCCTTCCCTAGGTTTTCGCTCCAACACCATTTGTAACTAACCTGATTCATCTTATCAACCAGCTAATTATTAGAATCAGGTGCGCTAGATTAGGGTTGGAGCGACAAACCTACAGGATGGTAGCTATCCAGGAACAGGATTGGAGAGCCCTGGTGTGGTGTGTGTGTGTGTGTGTGTGTGTGTGTGTGTGTGTGTGTGTGTGTGTGTGTGTGTGCGTATGTGAGATGTGTGCATTTGGATAGGAAGTTGCTGACCAAACATCTCCATAGTAGGCTACTTACAGTAAGCCACAAAACAAACAGAGGGAGAGAGAGTACAGTAGAGGAACACTGTGGTGGGGAACACAGGCTCACAGCAGCTGCAGTGTGTTACCACAGAACAGTTTTGAGTTATTCTGCTGAATTGTTTAACACTTTGTTTACAACATATAAAAACAATGGTAGAATTGAGACAAATGATTGCTGGCTCTTGCCTGGTGGGAGAGCATGTTCACTGATCACTGTAATAATTGATTGGTTATAGGGATATGTGAATGTTGAGATAATTTGTTTGGTGTTCTGTGCTGATAAGAAACATTGATCCATAGCGGTGCATGTTGTATCAGAGAGGTGCTGATCAATTTAATTAATCTGTGATGGGATCGGTGTTTGGGGTGTGTGGAGGTGTAGGGGGATGGTAGGCCTGATTAGGCCTCTGATTTGAAGGTTCCAGTTACCATTTACCCTTATCAACTGGCCCCAGGTCAGTTGTAGTTTGATGGGCAGAAAGTAAGTGGATCCTGCTTTGGGGAGTAGGAGAGGGTGGGGGTGGTATAGTGTAAGATCATGCTCTTGCAGGCTGAGCTGGGGGTGGGGGGGGTTGCAGGTGGGCAGATTGGAGATGGGAGGTGGGGGACGGGGCCATGTTTGTGCCCCTGACCCCCGCCCGGTGCTGGTTACCTCGTCTGGGGAAGAGGAGGAAGGGGGGACCGGGGTGTCGGGGGTGTCCGGCTGAGGACTACAGGCCCCAACATCCACCTTGAGGGGAGAGAGGGTGACATCATCACAAAGCGCCTGCGAGTGAAGGGTAACCTGGGCAATGCGGACCCCAAGCGGGGGCCACAGTGAAGTAAGAGTATTTGATGAGAGACAGTTATTTGATGTTCTGTTGTTGACTCCCCTCTACCTTATAATAGGGGTACCATGTCTTCGCAGTTGTATAGCTATCCGTTTTCCAAGAAAAAGAAAAAGCTTGCATCTAACATACAGTGCCTTGCAAAAGTATTCAGACCCCTTGGATTTATTGTGTTACATAGTGCGATTCAAATGGATTTAATTGTCATTTTGTCAACAATATACACAAAATACTCTGTAATGACAAAGTTAATTTTTTATATATATTTTTATTAATACTAAATGTAATAACTAAAATATACTTGTTGCATAAGTATTCAGTTCCTTTGTTTAGGCAAGCCTACATTTGTTCAGGAGTAAAATGTGGCTTAACAAATCTCTGGAGAGACCTGAAAATAGCTGTGCAGTGATGCTCCCCATCCAACCTGACAGATCTTGAGAGGATCTGCAGAGAAGAATGGGATAAACTCCCCAAATACAGGTGTGCCAAGCTTGTAGCGTCATACCCAAGAAGACTCGAGGCTGTAATCGCTGCCAAAGGTGCTTCAACAAAGTACTGAGTAAAGGGTCTGAATACTTACGTAAATGTGATATTTCATTTGTATTTATGTATTTTTTCCAAAAATGTATACAAACCCGTTTTTGCTTTGTCATTATGGGGTATTGTGTGCAGATTAATCCATTTTAGAATAAGGCTGTAATGTACAAAATCTGAAAAAAAGTGAAGGGGTCTGACACCCATGCATTCCCCACAAGATATGCCACCAGAGGTCTCTTCACAGTCCCCAAGTCCAGAACGGACTATGGGAGGCGCACAGTACTACATAGAGCCATGACTACATGGAACTCTATTCCACATCAGGTAACTAATGCAAGCAGTAGAATCAGATTTAAAAAAACAGGTAAAAATACACCTTGTGGAACAGCGGGGACTGTGAAGAGACACACACACACAGGTACATACACACATACATATAGACACTCACTCTACACACATGGATGTTGTATTGTAATTATGTGATAGTGCAGTAGTGGCGTGAGGGAACACACTAAATGTATTGGGTAAAGTGTTATGAAATATAATGTCATGTAATATTTTAAATTGTATATAACTGCCTTAATGTTGCAGGACCCCAGGAAGAGTAGCTGCTGCCTTGGCAGCAGCTAATGGGGATCCTTAATAAATAAAACATACAAATACAAAGGGTCTATATAAGGATCTGTGCCATTTACTTTGAACTGGACTGTGTTTACAGCATGAGCGGTCGTGAGTTGATGCACTTGTTTGAGAGCAAAGTGAGACCTGCATGTAGCCACGTGTGCACATTTTGTTCATATGGTCCTCTGTATGGGTATGGGTGGTCCTCTGTAGCTTAATTGGTAGAGCATGGCGCTTGTAATGCCAGGGTAGTGGGTTCGATCCCCGGGACCACCCATACGTAAAAATGTATGCACACATGACTGTAAGTCGCTTTGGATAAAAGCATCTGCTAAATGGCATATTATTATTATTATTATAATATAATATAATATAGTTATAGATCATTTGTAGTCAGCAATAGGGGAGTGTTTGCTACCTACAAGAGCACAAAACTTCTTCTTTGAAAAGCGAGTCAGGTAAAGAGCTTTTTTTAGTCTTGTGACAGTCTTGAATAAGCTAGGTAGCCATTAGGCAGGGGTAGCATAATTTGTCTGATTCGCTGTAATAATTATATGGGAATAATAATGCATTTTCTTGCACAACACAACAACATTTTCAGTGACCTCCTTGTCTGAAGGACAAGTGGATAAACAGGTTAATGTCAAGCCCTGCATGTTTTTTTCAAAAGTCTCATGGAATGTAGGCCTACATTGAACACCACACATTGGCTGCTACTGTAGGCTAAATGATAGAACAGCTATTTCCATGTTAAAATGCTATGGGATGCATTTTCTCTATTGTTTTCGATGGTAGGCCACTCTGGTAGGCCTACATTATGATCAAATAGCCACAGTAGCCTTCATGGCCACTGTTAAAACTGTAACTTAAAGCGGGTACAGCCTCAGTGTTCACAGTAAACGTGCGGAACATTGGACCCTATGTGTTTTAATAAAATCAACTATATATACAGTTGAAGTCGGAAGTTTACATACACTGAGGTTTGAGTCATTAAAACTCGTTTTTCAACCACTCCACAAATTTCTTGTTAACAAACTATAGTTTTGGCAAGTCGGTTAGGACATCTACTTTGTGCATGACACAAGTCATTTTTCCAACAATTGTTTACAGACAGATTATTTCACTTATAATTCACCCTATCACAATTCCAGTGGGTCAGAAGTTTACAATACACCAAGTTGACTGTGCCTTTAAACAGCTTGGAAAATTCCAGAAAATACATGTCATGGCGTTAGAAGCTTCTGATAGGCTAATTGACATCATTTGAGTCAATTGGAGGTGTACCTGTGGATGTATTTCAAGGCCTACCTTCAAACTCAGTGCCTCTTTGCTTGACATCATGGGAAAATCAAAAGAAATCAGCCAAGACCTCATAATTTTTTTTGTAGATCTCCACAAGTCTGGTTCATCCTTGGGAGCAATTTCCAAATGCCTGAAGGTACCACGATCATCTGTACAAACAATAGTACACAAGTATAAACACCATAGGACCACGCAGCCGTCATACCGCTCAGGAAGGAGACGCGTTCTGTCTCCTAGAGATGAACGTACCTTGGTGCGAAGTGCAAATCAATCCCAGAACAACAGCAAAGGACCTTGTGAAGATGCTGGAGGAAACAGGTACAAAAGTATCTACAGTAAATCGAGTCCTATATCGACATAGCCTGAAAGGCCGCTCAGCAAGGAAGAAGCCACTGCTCCAAAACCGCAATAGAAAAGCCAGACTACGGTTTGCAACTGCACATGGGGACAAAGATCGTACTTTTTTGAGAAATGTCCTCTGGTCTGATGAAACAAAAATCGAACTGTTTGTCCATGATGACCATCGTTATGTTTGGAGGAAAAAGGGGGATGCTTGCAAGCCGAAGAACACCATCCCAACCGTGAAGCACGGGGGTGGCAGCATCATGCTGTGGGGGTGCTTTGCTGCAGGAGGGACTGGTGCCCTTCACAAAATAGATGGCATCATGAGGAAGGAAAATTATGTGGATTTATTGAAGCAACATCTCAAGACATCAGTCAGGAAGTTAAAGCTTGGTCGCAAATGGGTCTTCCAAATGGACAATGACCCCAAGCATACTTCCAAAGTTGTAGCAAAATGGCTTAAGGACAACAAAGTCAAACCTGACTTAGTTACACCAGCTCTGTCAGGAGGAATGGGCCAAAATTCACCCAACTTATTGTGGGAAGCTTGTGGAAGGCTACCCGAAACGTTTCACCCAAGTTAAACAATTTAAAGGCAATGCTACCAAATACTAATTGAGTGTATGTAAATGTCTGACCCACTGGGAATGTGATGAAAGAAATAAAAGCTGAAATAAATAATTCTCTCTACTATTATTCTGACATTTCACATTCTTAAAATAAAGTGGTGATCCTAACTGACCTAAGACAGGGAATTATTACTAGGATTAAATGTCAGAAATTGTGAAAAACTGAGTTTAAATGTATTTGGCTAAGGTGTATGTAAACTTCCGACTTCAACTGTACATTGAGCTTGTGTGATGCTTTAAGCACACTGTTTGATGAAATAACACACAAATGACTCAAAAGGCAGCCAGAGATCAAGATAACCCGACCATCCTCCTCCCGCTCCTACTGGCTTTCGCAGATTCTGCCGTTACTCTCCTCAAGTTACCGGTAATAGGCTACACGAGGAGTCTGCAACCTTTCTCATGTGGAATGCCAATTTATCTTACCATTTCTTACCATGCCAACTATGTAAAAATAGCCTATAAAGCCACCAAATAAAAACATTGCAGCCTGCAGGTAGAAAATATTTGGATAAAAATAAATATCCTATGAATCACATTGGCTACGCATGGCCTGTCTGCAACGAACTTGCATTAACTATTAACTTGGGTCCGGTCCCGATGCTACATTGTATAAAATATTCGGGGCCCTCAGAGTTTCCCCGCGCCAGTGAGCTCTGGACAGAAACAGCTGTAGGCTATTTGCGCAAGGGATAAGTAAGTAAGTAATCAGGTAGGCCTATTTTAAGGCGTTTCCACTGGATCAGAGCATGACATTTCTCCCTTTCACTCTGAGTGGTTATCGAGAGGGAGAGAGCTGGAAAGATTTTTCAATACATCAAGGAACTATTGTCATTCTCAATGGATGTAAAAACAGACTTTGTTTGCTTGCTGTTTGAGGTGAAGAAAACAATACTTTGAGAAGCTCCACAGCTCATTAGTGGTGGTGCGTTAAGCCAATCAGAAATACTAATCAGATCCCCAAATCGGCACATTTGTATGTCTACATTTGTGTGCAAGCCAGCTAGCCTATAGGCCTACTTCTATGCATAATCAGGTGCACGTCCTTACACAACACTGACAGGAGCGCTCCAAACAAAAGACAATGACTAAATTGACAACTTGTAAGTGGAATGAAATAAAACCAAAACTTGTTTCTCACAAGTGTAGCATAGGTTGTGCACTCTGCAAACAACGTGTCCACTCCAACAATGAGAATGGTAAAAGACTGGAATAATATATTGAGTGCACAAATTGCCGGGAGAGAGGGCATTCTAGAGAGAGACGTGCATTGTGCATCTTAGCCACACACCCCTTCTTCTTGGACTGTGCCATCCCCACAGCCTCCACAATGAATTAGTTCACTGAGATGGCTGCGAATAAGACAGGTGTCTAGTGTGCAAAGAGTGTGCAAAGCAGTCATCAAGGCAAAGGGCAGCTATTTGAAGAATCTCAACTATAAAATATATTTTGATTTGTTTAACACTTTTTTGGTTACTACATGATTCCATATGTGTTATTTCATAGTTTTGATGTCTTCACCATTATTCTACAATGTAAAAAATAGTAAAAATTAAGAAAAACCCTTGAATGTGTAGGTGTGTCCAAACTTTTGACTGGTACTGTGTATATACAGTGGGGGGAAAAAAGTATTTAGTCAGCCACCAATTGTGCAAGTTCTCCCACTTAAAAAGATGAGAGAGGCCTGTAATTTTCATCATAGGTACAGAAAAAAAAATCCAGAAAATCACATTGTAGGATTTTTAATGAATTTATTTGCAAATTATGGTGGAAAATAAGTATTTGGTCACCTACAAACAAGCAAGATTTCTGGCTCTCACAGACCTGTAACTTCTTCTTTAAGAGGCTCCTCTGTCCTCCACTCGTTACCTGTATAAATGGCACCTGTTTGAACTTGTTATCAGTATAAAAGACACCTGTCCACAACCTCAAACAGTCACACTCCAAACTCCACTATGGCCAAGACCAAAGAGCTGTCAAAGGACACCAGAAACAAAATTGTAGACCTGCACCAGGCTGGGAAGACTGAATCTGCAATAGGTAAGCAGCAATTATTAGGAAATGGAAGACATACAAGACCACTGATAATCTCCCTCGATCTGGGACTCCACGAAAGATCTCACCCCGTGGGGTCAGAATGATCACAAGAACGGTGAGCAAAAATCCCAGAACCACACGGGGGGACCTAGTGAATGACCTGCAGAGAGCTGGGACCAAAGTAACAAAGCCTACCATCAGTAACACACTACGCCGCCAGGGACTCAAATCCTGCAGTGCAAGACGTGTCCCCCTGCTTAAGCCAGTACATGTCTAGGCCCGTCTGAAGTTTGCTAGAGTGCATTTGGATGATCCAGAAGAGGATTGGGAGAATGTCATATGGTCAGATGAAACCAAAATATAACTTTTTGGTAAAAACTCAACTCGTCGTGTTTGGAGGACAAAGAATGCTGAGTTGCATCCAAAGAACACCATACCTACTGTGAAGCATGGGGGTGGAAACATCATGCTTTGGGGCTGTTTTTCTGCAAAGGGACCAGGACGACTGATCCGTGTAAAGGAAAGAATGAATGGGGCCATGTATCGTGAGATTTTGAGTGAAAACCTCCTTCCATCAGCAAGGGCATTGAAGATGAAACGTGGCTGGGTCTTTCAGCATGACAATGATCCCAAACACACCGCCCGGGCAACGAGGAGTGGCTTCGTAAGAAGCATTTCAAGGTCCTGGAGTGGCCTAGCCAGTCTCCAGATCTCAACCCCATAGAAAATCTTTGGAGGGAGTTGAAAGTCTGTGTTGCCCAGCGACAGCCCCAAAACATCACTGCTCTAGAGGAGATCTGCATGGAGGAATGGGCCAAAATACCAGCAGTGTGTGAAACCCTTGTGAAGACTTACAGAAAACGTTTGACCTGTGTCATTGCCAACAAAGGGTATATAACAAAGTAGAGAAACATTTGTTATTGACCAAATACTTATTTTCCACCATAATTTGCAAATAAATTCATAAAAAATCATACAATGTGATTTTCTGGAGAAAAAAAATCTCATTTTGTCTGTCATAGTTGACGTGTACCTATGATGAAAATTACAGGCCTCCCTCATCTTTTTAAGTGGGAGAACTTGCACAATTGGTAGCTGACTAAATACACAGTGTGGAAAAAAAGTATCTATATATATTTTTTTGTTAAGCAGTAGCAAATATATATGTCGACCAACTGCCTATCAACTAAACAACCGACCAGTCGACTATTTTGGGTCAGCCCTAAAAACATCTTGAATATCTCTTTAAGCATGGTCTACTTAATAATTATGCTGTGCATTATGCATTAAACCACCCAGACACCTCAAAGATAGTCATCCTTCTGAACTGAGCTGTAGGACAGAAATCAAACTGCTCAGGGATGTCACCATGAGGCCATTGGTGATTTTCAAACAGCTACAAAGTTCAATGGCTGTGATGGGAGAAAACTGAGGGTAGATCAACAACATTGTAGTGACTCCAAAATAATGACCTAAATGACAGAGTGAAAAGAAGCACACAAATATACAAAATAAATATATTCCAAAACATGTATCTTATATGCAACAAGGCACTAAAGTAATACTGCAAAAAAGCATGGCAAAGGTATACAAATCCAACACAACACTTCACTGACTAACTGCCTCCTTATTTTCAAGCAATGTGGTATAGGTATGCTTGATGGTATAGGTATGCTTGATGGTATAGGTATGCTTGATGGTATAGGTATGCTTGACATCGGCAAATAAAGGGGAGTTTTTCCAGGATAAAAAGAAACGAGATGGAGCTAAGCACAGGCAAAATCCTAAAGCAAAACCTGCTTCAGGCTGCTTTCCACCAGACACTGGGAGAGGAGCTCACCTTTCAGCAGGACGATAACCTACAACACAAGGCCAAATCTACACTGGAGTTACTTACTAAGAAGTCAGTGAATTGGCAAGTTTTTACTTAAATCTGCATTAAATACTATGGCAAGACTTGAAAATTGCTGTCTAGCCATGTTCCCCAACAACTTGACAGAGCTTGAAGAATTTTAAAAGAATAATAGGGAAATATTGCACAATCCAGCTGTGCAAAGCTCTTGAGAGACTTACTCAAGAAGATTCAAAGCTGTAATTGCTGCCAATGGTGTTTCTAACATGTATGGACTCAGGGAGCTGAACATTTATACAACGACTATATTTTATTTATTTTATTAATGTAAAAAAATATATATAATTGTTCTTCCACTTTGACAGAGTATTTTCTGTAGATTACTGACAAAAAATGACAATTAAATAAATGTTAATCCCACTTTGTAACAAAATAAAATTTGAAGAAATTCAAGAGATCTGAATACTTTTGCAAGGCATTGTAGTTCACACTCATTCATACTCACATTCTATTGTATTTTTCAATACATACACAATCACACATAATGTAACCCCTGTCTTTTGCTGAGTGGTCACCTGTCCTAGACCAATATCTAAAACCAGGGAGTTTAAAACCCACAACCGTGCAGAAATAGCTACGGCAGCTGCTCTTGCTTCTTCATGTCAGAGAGGTTAGGATGGAAGAATAATATTAATTTGAGTAATAAAAGACTGAGGTCATCCCTCACTTCTGCATTCTGCTTTCTTTTTCACTCAAAACATCACACCACCATGGGATAGTTGGGAGCAGTGCATTGTGGTTTAGCAGGCACAGAGGCCACTGTAGTGGGGGGGACTAGTATAGAGTGATAAGCATTAGTAAGGGGTGATTCACATTTAAAAGCAGAGGTAAGGAGACAAGGGAAGCAAGATATTATGAAGTATTGGGACACAGTCAAAGACTCAGAGGCAGACAGAGACATGAGGTTACACCACAATTATGATGATTTAAAACACATTAGCTCCAATTAAATATTTTCTCCATGTGGATAAGCATGTCATTACTTCTTCTGTGTGCTACCTGGTTCTGTGTGGTGTTGTTGGCTGGGGCGGCGAAGGCATCAAAGAACGATAGGTCTGGGGCGTGGGCAGCTGCTGGGGCAGCTACTGGGGGTGCTACATGTCCTACATTTCCCCCTCCTCCTGGGAGCTGCAGACAGAGACAGAGGAGAGAGAGACAGAAGAGAAACGAGCGGAGAGAGAAAGACAGAAAGACACAGAGAGAGAGAGGGAGACATACATATTTACAAACACAACCACATTTTACACCCTCAAGTTCTAAGCTCAAGTTATGGTTGATTTATAGAAGGTTGAGTGACTGAACACCTGTGAGGCCACTGAAATGGTATAGTAAAAATAATTGAGTAGCCACACACCCACAATAGTTGAAGAGGTGCTGACTTACTGGAATGGCTGCACTGATAAACAAAAGCAAATCCTAACTAACTCTTTAGACTCAGTAGAAGTAGCCTTGTACTGCATACACCTCCCCCTCAGATTGTAGTCTGGTCTGGTGTACTGAGATAGAAACCGCTTGCTTTAGAGACACAGTGAACTTTAGTCCTGCTGTTTTCAATGAAAAGCACTATAACAGCATGTGGATCTCAGTTGTCAATGGGAATATTATGATCCTGTAAGGAACCAAAACAGTCTAGGACAGCTGGGGAGGTAACTAAGGGTGAAATAGCTGGTGGGAGTCTGCCCAATAGTAACACAAACACAAACTTCCATCTTGTGAATAAAGAGTGACTCACCCCATACTGAAGTTGTTACTGGATCACACACACACACACACCACTCAAAGGGTCCCTACATCACTGCTCTATATAAACATAGTGATAAAAACCCCCAGTCCTGAAGGGGGTATATCCTGTTGTGGTTTCCCAAAAACAGAGAAACTAGGCGTGTGCTGCCTTTTCCTCCTGCCACAGTCCTGAGCCCATTCCCATTTAAAATCCCAGTAACACTACACAAGTTGCTTATCCATGTGTAGTAACACTGTAGTTACACTACTAACAGGTTCAGGCTACAAGGCGATTGCAACTGGTAAAAAATAAATAGTGAATTATACATAGAAGATTTAAAAAAAGGTGAAACAGTATATGAGAAGGAATAAGACATTGATATACAGTGTAAATGAAGCCAGTTTCATCGACAAGACTCCAAGCCACTCCCTAACCTCGATGTAGTCTTCTGGCACTAGTCCAACCTCTCCTCTGGAATTCTGTGCTTCTATCCAGCCTCCTCCAATACCCTGAAACAAAACACACCAATAAGAGAGACTGTGATTGGCCTTGTGAGGAGAGAGTGGGTTTCATGATATGACGTGATTGACTGATAACAGATTTGATGATGAAACAGTTACAGTCACTGCAGTGACCTTCGAACTGCCGTCACCACATGATAACAGTGACAGTAACATCACGTTGGCTCATCCTACTACAGAGAGGAGCTTTTATTGTCTATGGGATCATGTGAGATATTGCTCATGTGACTTTACAAGGCTGATGTAACTCAAAAACAGGACACAGAACATAGGTGAGCCAGCAAAATATTACTTTTATACTCACATAAATGCCACATGAACTGATGATGTGCGTATAGTGTGGTGTGAGAGAGAGAGATGGGGGAATGATAGGGGGGGTAAGAGCACACGAGAGATGGGGTGTTAAAAAGAGAAAGAGATACTGTATGAGGACAAAAATAGAGACAGATAGAGAGATATGTGGAAGAGAAAGAGAGCGATAGAAAAAGAGAGATGGGTAACGAAGGGGATAAAAAGAGAGAAATTGAATAATGAAGGCGGGGTGGGGGGGGTGATGTGCTCACCTGATTGGTGATAGTGACTGTCTCTCCCTCTCTCACGGTCAGCTCGTTGTTTCCAGGCTCAGCAGTGAAGTCATACAAAACCTGTGCCTGAGAGAAACACAACAAGAGTCAACACAATCAGGGCCATGGCAATCAGGCCAAACACACACACAGACAGACACACATAATCATTTATCTGCTGAGGAGTGGAGTGAGGAAATCTCAACCTCAAACAAGCTAAACTAGTTCTGCTGCCAAGGACTTTTGCTGTGTTGTATATAAACCCCAAACACAGAGCTTGAACCCTGATAGTCCCATTCCTATGGCCTCAACTCACCCTAGTGACTCAGTCCACTAGACCAGTGGTTCCCAAACTGTGGGGCACACCCTGGAGGGTGCGTTTTTTAAATTACATTTTTTATCAACTCAGTCCTTCTTTGAACTTACTCTTGAAAGTTGTAGTAGTAGAATGCACAAAGTGCAATTTCGAAATTGGGTATTGCATCATCAGTTTTCCTCTTGTTATGTCAGTCATTGCATACCTTAGAGAGCTATTTATAATTTGTCAGAAATGTCCAGATCAACTAGCCCATGTCAGATTTTTTGCCCATAGATTTTGTTGTAATGTTTGAGTCACTCGAATATCACATGAACACACATAAGACATAGCAAAATGTGCAGAATTGCAGGAAATTAGCTTCAAAATGGTAACATTTTCTTTGCACCCCATGACAAAATGTGTAGAATTACAGGAAATAAGCTTTAAACCTGCTAAATGTTCTCTCCGCCAACAAGAGGGATGTGAACAGTTTGTGTCATAAACACCTCGGTGTTACTCTTGACCCTGATCTCTCTTTTGACGAACATATCAAGACTGTTTCAAGGACAGCTTTTTTCCATCTACGTAACATTGCAAAAATCAGAAATTTTCTGTCCAAAAATGATGCAGAAAAATTAATCCATGCATTTGTTACTTCTAGGTTAGACTACTGCAATGCTCTATTTTCCGGCTACCCGGATAAAGCACTAAATAAACTTCAGTTAGTGCTAAATACGGCTGCTAGAATCCTGACTAGAACCAAGAAATTTGATCATATTACTCCAGTGCTAGCTTCCCTACACTGGCTTCCTGTTAAGGCAAGGGCTGATTTCAAGGTTTTACTGTTAACCTATAAAGCGTTACATGGGCTTGCTCCTACCTATCTTTCCGAGTTGGTCCTGCCGTACATACCAATACGTACGCTACGGTCACAAGACGCAGGCCTCCTAATTGTCCCTAGAATTTCTAAGCAAACAGCGGGAGGCAGGGCTTTCTCCTATAGATCTCCATTTTTATGGAACAGTCTGCCTACCCATGTGAGAGACGCAGACTCGGTCTCAACCTTTAAGTCTTTACTGAAGACTTATCTCTTCAGTAGGTCATATGATTGAGTGTAGTCTGGCCCAGGAGTGTGAAGGTGAACGGAAAGGCTGGAGCAACGAACAGCCCTTGCTGTCTCTGCCGGGCCGGTTCCCCTCTCCACTGGGGTTCTCTGCCTCTAACCCTGTTGCAGGGGCTGAGTCACTGGCTTGCTGGTGCTCTTTCATGCCGTCCCTGGGAGGGGTGCGTCACTTGAGTGGGTTGAGTTACTGACGTGATCTTCCTGTCTGGGTTGGCGCCCCCTTGGTTTGTGCTGTGGTGGAGACCTCTGTGGGCTATACTCGGCCTTGTCTCAGGATTGTAAGTTGGTGGTTGGGGATATCCCTCTAGTGGTGCGGGGGCTGTGCTTTGGCGGAGTGGGTGGGGTTATATCCTTCCTGTTTGGCCCTGTCCGGGGTTTCTTCGGATGGGGCCACAGTGTCTCCGGACCGCTCCTGTCTCAGCCTCCAGTATTTATGCTGCAGTAGTTTATGTGTCGGGGGCTGGGGTTAGTTGGTTATACCTGGAGTACTTCTCCTGTCTTATCCAGTGTCCTGTGTGAATTTAAGTATGCTCTCTCTCAATTCTCTCGTTCTCTCTTTCTCTCTGAGAACCTGAGCCCTAGGACCATACGTCAGGACTACCGGGCATGATGACACCTTGCTGTCCCCAGTCCGCCTGGCCTTGCTGCTATTCCAGTTTCAACTGTTCTGCCTGCGGCTACGAAACCCCTACCTGTCCCAGACCTGCTGTTTTCAACTCTTTAATGATCGGCTATGAAAAGCCAACTGAGAGACCTGAGCCATAGGACCATACGTCGGGACTACCGGCCGTGGTGACTCCTTGCTGTCCCCAGTCCGCCTGGCCTTGCTGCTATTCCAGTTTCAACTGTTCTGCCTGCGGTTATGGAACCCCTACCTGTCCCAGACCTGCTGTTTTCAACTCTTAATGATCGGCTATGAAAAGCCAACTGAGATTTATTCCTGATTATTATTTGACCATGCTTGTCACTTATGAACATTTTTGAACATCTTGGCATGGTTCTGTTATAATCTCCACCCGGCACAGCCAGAAGAGGACTGGCCACCCCTCATAGCCTGGTTCCTCTCTAGGTTTCTTCCTAGGTTTTGGCCTTTCTAGGGAGTTTTTCCTAGCCACCGTGCTTCTACACCTGCATTACTAGCTGTTTGGGGTTTTAGGCTGGGTTTCTGTACAGCACTTCGAGATATTAGCTGATGTAAGAAGGGCTATATAAAATAAAATTGATTGAATTGATTGATAAACAGTGCTAGTGCCCATAGAAATAGACGTGGCTCGCGCGTGCGGAGGATCTGACTGTGGGAACAGTGTCAGCAGCAACGTGACAAGGGGCTCCTTCTAGAAACAGTAACCCCCCCCCCCAATTCCCTCTACGACTCTCTAAGAGGGAAGTGAGAGAGAAACAGTTAATTATATCACTCCAAGATGAACTTCTTTCACTTCTTCATGGATGCCGTTTTTAGAAAGCTCAGCTTGACCTCTGCACAGACTGGTGTATTGGTAATCCCAAGGCTACAGCAGTAACTACACAGAACCTTGTAGCATTTCAGTATGAAAGGCCTCTGGGAGTTAGGAAGCCATAGCTAGGGCCAAGAGTTATTCTTGGTTAGGTCACATGGTCAGGGAAACCTCCTGACCTACGCTATGTATAGAAGATAAAAGAAAGAGGGGGATGAAAGTCAGGGATGGAAGAGGGAATGCTATTGTCATAATGGTGTAGAATTCACAGAGCTATGTCAGTGCTTGGCCAGCTAGCGTATTGATTAGACAGACTGAAACAATGTCTGTGGGCAAATCCACGTTATTTTGGTTATTGAACTACAGTAAGTGAATTATGGTAACAGAATTACATCATGGTCCCTGATCTGTAAATTTGGATATCACAGCCCAGCGCAGCAGAGCACAGTAGAGTACAGTGCAGTACAATACAGCAGAGTAGAGTAGGGTAAAGTATAGTTCAGTATAGTAGAGTTCAGTACAGTAAAGTAGTGCATAGTTCAATACAGTACAATATACTGTACTATACTCTACTTTTCTTTACTGTACTACTGTATTATATTGGACTGTACTCTACTGTGCTCCACTCCCTATACTGTACAGTATTGCTGTGCCCTACTCACTGTACAGAACTGTGCTGTAATGTACTCAATACTGTACTCTACTCACTGTACTGTGCTATCCAAACTTGTGAAATATACAGTTGAAGTCGGAAGTTTACATGCACGTAGGTTGGAGTCATTTAAACTCATTTTTCAACCACTCCACACATTTCTTGTTAACAAACTATAGCTTTGGCAAGTCGGTTAGGACATCTAATTTGTGCATGACACAAGTAATTTTTCCAACAATTGTTTACAGACAGATTCTTTCACTTATAATTCACAGTTTCACAATTCCAGTGGGACAGAAGTTTACATACACTAAGTTGACTGTGCCTTTAAACAGCTTGGAAAATTCATGTCATGGCTTTAGAAGCTTCTGATAGGCTAATTGACATCATTTGAGTCAACCTGCGGATGTATATCATTTGTATTTTTTTTTCTTCTTTTGTATTTTACCCCCTTTTTCTCCCCAATTTCGTGGTATGCAATTGGTAGTTACAGTCGTGTCCCATCGCTGCAACTCCCATACGGACACGAGAGAGGCGAAGGTCGAGAGTCGTGCGTTCTCCGAAACACAACCCAACCGAGCCGCACTGCTTCTTGACAAAGTGCCTGTTTAACCCGGAAGCCAGCCGCACCAATGTGTCGGAGGAAACACTGTACACCTGGCATTCGAGTCAGCATGCACTGCACCCGGCCTGCCACAGGAGTCGCTAGTGAGCGATGGGACAACAACATCCCTGCAGCCAAACCCTCCCCTACCCTGGACGACGCTGGGCCAATTGTGCACCGCCCCATGGGTCTCCCGGTCGCGGCCGGCTGCGCAGCTAGCACTGCGCCACTCGGGAGGCCCGCTGTGGATGTATTTCAAATCAATCCCAGAACAATAGCAAAGGACCTTGTGAAGATGCTGGAGAAAACAGGTACAAAAGTATTTATATCCACATAACCTGAAAGGCCGCTCAGCAAGGAAGAAGCCACTGCTCCAAAACCACCATAAAAAAGCCAGACTACGGTTTGCAACTGCACATGGGGACAAAAATCGTACTTTTTGGAGAATTGTCCTCTGGTCTGATGAAACAAAAATAGAACTGTTTGGCCATGATGACCATTGTTATGTTTGGAGGAAAAAGGGGGTTGCTTGCAAGCCGAAGAACACCATCCCAAACGCACGGGAGTGTCAGCATCATGCTGTGGGGGTGCTTTGCTGCAGGAGGGACTGGTGCACTTCACAAAATAGATGGCATCATGAGGAAGGAAAATTATGTGTATATATTGAAGCAACATCTCAAGACATCAGTCAGGAAGTTAAAGCTTGGTCGCAAATGGGTCTTCCAAATGGACAATGACCCCAAGCATACTTCCAAAGTTGTGGCAAAATGGCTTAAGGACACCAAAGTCAAGGTATTGGAGTGGCCATCACAAAGCCCTGACCTCAATCCTATAGAAAATGTGCGGGCAGAACTGAAAAAGCATGTGCGAGCAATGAGGCCTACAAACCTGACTCCGTTACACCAGCTCTGACAGGAGGAATGGGCCAAAATTCACCCAACTTATTGTGGGAAGCTTGTGGAAGACTACCCGAAACGTTTGACCCAAGTTAAACAATTTAAAGGCAATGCTACCAAATGCTAATTGAGTGTATGTAAACTTCTGACCCACTGGGAATGTGATGAAAGAATTAAAAGCTGAAATAAATCACTCTCTCTACTATTATTCTGACAATTCACATTCTTAAAATAAAGTGGTGATCCTAACTGACCTAAGACAGGGAATTTTTACTAGGATTAAATGTCAGGAATTGTGAAAAACTGAGTTTAAATATATTTGGCTAAGGTGTATGTAAACTTCCGACTTCAACTGTATGATAGGTTCAGATTTGGTCCAGTCGGGTCCATCTGTGGATGTTAACATAAAGTCCAGGGTGGACTGACCAAATTTCAACTACTTTTGAATGATTAAAGTAAATGGAAAGATAGAGGGGGCTCATGGTTAGGTTTCAGTAAGAGCTGTGAGAGGTGACATTAACTGGAGTGTGAGAGAGAGGCAGAGAGAGTGAGAGGGAGGGGTTGTCCAGACACAGACTGTTTTAACACTCTTGGTTTAACCACCAGACAACAGAAAGACAAAGAAAACAGTTATGAGCTGAACATAACAGTATGCCAGTGGAAGGGAGGACAGTAGCAAGTAACCCAACTGTGGTTTGTAACTATTATGATTTCCCATTGTAGCCAATTCAGTTGCAGTAATTCCGTTACTGATTTTTTTTGTAATTATGTTACCAATTTAGTAACGGAGTTACACGTTTTAATCACTTAATAATTCATAAACAAAGTTGATATCAGTAAAATTACTATAACTAACTGGTAGGTCTTGGTAGACAGTGCCTTCAGAAAGTATTCCTACCCCTTGACTTATTCCACATTGTTGTGTTACAGCCTGAATTCAGAATGGATTAAATTGTTTGTTTTTCTCACCCATCTACACACAATACACCATAATGTGTATTATGGTTTATGTTTTTAGAAATGTAAGCAAATGTATTGAAAATGAAATACAGAACTATCTAATTTACATAAGCATTCACACCCCTGAGTCAATACTTTGTAGAAGTACCTTTGGCAGTGATTACAGCTGTGAGTCTTTCTGGGAAAGTCTCTAAAAGCTTTCCACACCTGGATTGTGCAACATTTGCCCATTATTATTTTCAAAATTCTTCATGCTCTGTCAAATTGGTTGTTGATCATTGCTAGACAACCATTTAAGTCTTGCAATAGATTTCTAAGTAGATTTAAGGCAAAACTGTAACTCGGCCACTCAGGAACGAAGGTTACATATGTAATCATGGTAATGTGAGCTATATGGATCACTCCAATATATTGGTATCACTCCGCGGCGGAGGGATACATCCGAGGTGAGGATTTACAGATTTACTTCCGTGTACACCTGTGTCACGGCTGGGGTCCGCCCCTATATATAGACCCTGTGGCCGCGACACACGTTCTCTACATAATTTTTGAGGCGCCTCTAGCACCGTAGAGGATTGGAGTGATCCATATAGCTCACATAACCGTGGTTACATACGTAACCTTCGTTATGTTTCACTATATTGGATCACTCCAATATATTGGTATATTCCCGTACCAGATTTAGTCGGTGCTAGAGGGACCTGGCCAGCCAGCGGCGAAGTCCCAGCGTGGAACCGAGACGCAGGTGTCGTCAATGTGGAAGGGGGGTCCCGGCACAGTCCTCAGAAGGGGAGGCGACGCCCAGGATCGCTGAACCAGCCACAGAGGGAGGTGCCACATTTACCCGATAGTACCTAGCAAAGGTGCAAGAGGAAGCCCAGCTGGCCGCAGCACAGATATCAGTGAGGGGCACTCCTCTCAGTAGAGCCCAGGACACAGCCACACCTCGTGTTGAATGTGCCACCACAGATTCCAGCACTGGCCTGCCAGCCAGGCGGTATGCTGTCGTAATCGTATCCACGATCCAGTGAGAGAGCCTCTGCTTCGATAGCCCAGCCCCCAGGACTCTCTCACCATAGCAGACAAATAGCTGGTCTGTTGTTCTCACTGACCATGTCTGCTCCACATAGGCAGCCAGTGCCTGCACAGGGCACAGCATGCCGGAGGGAGGCTCAGACTCCCCCGCCACTGCCGGGGGGTTGTAAGCAGACAGGATAAAAGGGATGTTCACATGCCTGTCTGACAGAACCTTCGGGAGGAATGAAGGGTTGGGGCAGAGAGATGTACTCCTCCCACCGGGGTCCATCCGGTAGCACTCAGATCTTACCGAAAAAGCATGAAGCTCACCCACCCTCTTCATGGAAGTAATCGCTACCAAGAAAACCACCTTCATAGAGAGGTGTTTCAAGGAGGCAGACTCCAATGGTTCGAAAGGCGGCTTTGCCAAAGCTTCCAAGACCACATCCAGATCCCAGCTCCCCATTGAGCGGGTCCTAGCTGGACGCAGGCGACGAACCCCCTTCATAAACCTGGAGACCAAGGGATGGTGCCCCACTGATCTGTCCATCCACCCCACATGGCAGGCAGATATAGCGGCCAAATACCTTCTCAGTGTAAAGGCTGCCAAGCGAGACTGCAGGTATTGGAGGACATACTGCACCCCGCATGACTCGGGCACAACCTCAATACCAGTGCACCAAGAGCAGAACAACCGCCAGCGCAACTGGTATGCCGCGGTTGTAGCCGGTGCCCTTGCGCTCAGCATGGTGTTCATTACGCCCTCCTGTAGTCCTAACATGGACCATTGGTGCCGTTCAGCGGCCAATCCCACAGACTGAGGCGGTGCGGTCTCGGATGCCACAGAGTTCCCCCGGCCTGAGACAGCAGGTCGGGTCTCGGGCAGTTGCCAAGGCGTCCCAGACAACGTCTGTGCCAGTATGGGGCCACCAGCAGCAGACGATGCTCCGCCATCCTGGTCCTGTCCAGCACAGCCTGGATCAGGGGAAAAGGGGGAAATGCATAAAGCATTCGTGAGCCAGAGCATCCAAGCCCAGAGGCCCTGGTGGCTCTGACATGGAGTACCACAGGGGGCAGTGTGCATTGCCCAGGGAGGCAAACAGGTCCACCTGCGCCCTCCTGAACTTGTACCACAGGTGCTGCACCACCTGGGAATGTAGGCTCCAGTCCCAAGGTGGCGGGCCCTCCCTCGAGAGCATATCCGCTGCCACATTCAGGATGCCAGGTACGTGCGCTGCGCGTAGAGACGCTAGACGTCCCTAAGCCCAGAGAAGGAGCTCCCGTGCCATAAGATGGAGACGGTGGGACCTCAGTCCACCCTGATGGTTGATGTAAGCCACCACTGTGGGTGTTGTCCGTTCTCACCAGGACATGTCTTCCCTTCAGATGTGGAAGGAAAGATCGCAGGGCCAGCAGTACAGCTCGGAGCTCTAGAGTATTGATGTGTCTGCCGCTCCAAGGGGGTAGCCAACAGCCGCTGGCCGACCTGCCCTTGGTCACACACCCCCAGCCGATCTGGGAGGCGTCTGTGCTGACCAGCTCCCAGCGGCACATCCTCAGCATCTCCACCCCACCTGAGAGAGAGGAGCGACAGCACCACGTCAACAATGCCCTGAGGCACTGTGCGGTGACCCACATCTGGCGGTGACGGTGGAGCTTCGGGTGCAGCCGGTGGGAGCTGAACCACCGTTGAAGAGGCCGGAGATGGAGTAGGCCCAGGGGAATCAGCAATGAGGCCGCCGTCAGCAAGCCCAACAGGCGTTGGCAGATCAGGGCGGATACCACCTGCCCCTGCCGAAAGTGGTCGAGGCAAGATAAGATCGCCTGAACCTTTCTGGTGGGCAGGCGTGCTCTCATGAGGACGGAGTCCAGTTCCATGCCAATGATGGCCACCCTCTTGGTGGGCGTCAGACGACTCTTCTTGTCGTTTACAGTAATGCCCAGCCCGCCGATGTGGGTCAGGAGCGTGTCTCTGTCTGACAGGACCTGGGTCCTGGTTGGGGCACAAATCAGCCAATCGTCCAGGTAATTGAGGATCAACAATCCTCGGGACGTGAGAGGTGCCATGACAGCGTCTAGGGAAGAACCATGAATTCGTAAGCCGTCCCTTCGAAAGTGAATCGGAGGTACTGCCAATGAGCTGGGTGAACAGGAACATGGAAGTACGCATCCCTCAGGTCCAGCGTCACAAACCACTGGTCCCTGGACATGGCCTGCAACACGCGGGCTGTGGACAGCATGTAGAACCTCAGTACCTTCAAGTACCCATTGAGGTTGCGGAGGTCCAGAATCGGACGAAACCCTCAGTCTCTTTTTGGGACCACAAAATAAGTGGAGTAGAACCCACCTAGCCGTTCTGATGTCCCGGAGTGAAGAGGAGATCTCCAGCCGCAGGGTTTTCTTCAGGGGGTCGGCCACCGTGGTGACACGAAGGCCCCTGAATGACGGGGGATGGCACCGGAATTGGAGTCGGTACCCCTTGAGCATTGTGGACAACACCCAGGGGGACTCCACACCCTCCTCCCACTTTGCCCTTTGAGAACGGGAGAAGTGGCCGAGGCCGGGGAAGGGTGTGTCAGGGGTCCTGCCGGGACCAGCCTCTCCTCTGGTGCCCCGAGCGCCTGGGTCCCCCAGGCACGTTCCTATGGCGGTGACAGTTGACAGGTTGTTGCTTCACTGCACGATGTACCACTCCCCGCTGTCGTCCATCAGCACGAGGCGATGGTGCAGGAGATGGACTCCCCCATCGTGCGGGTGCAGGTGGGTGGCGATGGTCCGTCTGCCTTGGACCCGGGCCTAAGGAGGCGGCATGAACCATCTCAGGGTCTCCCGGTCCCTACAAACCTTATCGGTCTGCTCCAGAATGTAATCAACCCCTGGACCAAACATCAGCCCTGGGGTGATGGGGAGAGCGGCAAACATGCTCTGGAGAGCAGCTGGCAGATGGGTTTGGGCCAGCCAGAGATTTAGCCGGGAGGGAACCACCTGGCGCAGGCCACATCCCTCTGGAGCAGGAAAAGCGGGCGAGACACCTCCATCCCGGAGGAGCTCCTCTGTGCCCTCCTGCAGCTGGGACAACAGAGTCTGCAGGTAGGCCTGCAGCAGCATGGCCGCGTTGGTATGGTGGCCAAGAGAGCAGAGGGACCCATGTGGCTTTCAAGTCTGCATCAAAGACTCTGGGGGATCCCGGCTTCAGTCACGGGTGCCGCCCTATAATCTCCCGGTCCGGGAGGACCATGGCAGCTATCATGGTGTCCATGGTCAGGTACTCCCGGAGGGCGAGTGACTCCGCGTCCGCAACATAACTCCATTAACAGTCTCTGCCAGGGGGCGCTTCCGACTCACAGCAGAGGCCCAGCTCTCCTGCAAGGCCTCGCGGAACTCAGCAGAGAGTCATCCCTGTCCACCAGTTTGATGTCCAGTGCAGTGGCTACCCGAGTGAGTAGGCTCCTCATAGCCTCTCGAGACGCTGGGGGCGATGAAGCCCCGCTGCCGGCTTCTGATGGCCTGTCAGCCTGGTAGCCCCGCTCACGGCGGTGAACAGTGCCAGCATTGTCCCCCAGGAACAGCCTATTACTGGCAAACAGGGAACAGCTGTCGCCGCCATCGAAGCTATCAACCTCCTGACGCAGGGCATGCGCCCTCCGTTCCAGGTGGTCCCAGCGGTCCGACTCCTGCCCCCCGTCCAGGACTGGCAGATGGGCTCTGCCTGCGGTGGCTCCGGCCACGCTTCCTGGGAGGGGTACTGGGCCCAGTAGAGGGACTAACAGCCTGCTGGCGCACCACTCCTGAGGGAGGGAGCTTGTCCCCAGCCTGAGCCCGAGCCTGGCTGACCCACTCGCGCATGGCCTCCAATCGCGCCAAGCGCAGGCCTTCTGAGAATACCACACAAAACAGGCATCCAGAAGGGCGCTCCCCCGCCCTCTCCATGTGGCTCAAACCCAGGCAGTGCATACACAAGGTATGCGGATCACCTGTCACAAAGGGAAGCCATAAGCTCAGCCAAGTCATCAGAGCAGGGGTCCGACGCCCTGGGAGAGATTATGTCATGACCCGCTTGGTGGAATAGGAACCCGGTGAGGGATAAATTACCCAGTACCTCTGCAAAAACCGGGGAAGACCTGTGTGGGAGAAACAGGCAGACAAAGAAAACAGCAACCAGGTAATGGATTTGATTGATTTGTTTTTGTTTTACGCCAACTGCAATATTACCTAGCCGGTTTATAATAATAATAATAATAATAATAATAATAATAATAATAATATGCCATTTAGCAGACGCTTTTATCCAAAGCAACTTACAGTCATGTGCGCATAAATTTGTACGTATGAGTGGTCCCGGGGATCGAACCCACTACCCTGGCATTACAAGCACCATGCTCTACCAATTGAGCTACATGTTTAATATCCAAGCAGCAAAAACAGCACCATATGATGGAGTAACTCCGTTAAGGAACTCCAAAGTTAATGTCTCAACTTAGTGGAAAGCCCACCACGATACTCTTACACTCTGCAGGGGAAAGAACAAGGAAAAACCCTGCGCCTCTGGCGCGGGGAGCAGCATGTTAAAGCAATTCACAACACACACATAGAACAAGCCAGTCGGCAAGTTGTGCAAGGTAAATTACAGTTTGTGCACCAAGAGCCACCATACTAATGGATGCACATGGAGTCGTAGTGTAACGCTAACGAAACACAAGTACGACAAACCACGGGCGGAAGATAGAGATCAACCGCGCACAGCGAGTGGAGCACTCAAGAGGAGGGGCTGGCCATGTGGCCAGCTGCAAACAGCCAGTGAGTATACTTCCACGCAAGATATTACACTTAACAGTGACTTACCTAGCGAACTTGAAAGAAAGTTTGTACCTCAAACCATACGGATGTCCGCCGAGAAAATGAAAGAGAACGTGTGCCATGGGGTCTATATATAGGGGCGGACCCCAGCCGTGACACAGGAGTAAATCTGTAAATCCTCACCTCGGATGTATGCCTCCGCCGCATAGTGATACCAAAATATATTGGAGTGATCCAATATTGTGAAACATAACATTGGTAAGCAACTCGTGTAGATTTGGCCTTGCGTTTTAGGTTATTGTCCTGCTGAGAGGTGAATTCATCTCCCAGTGTCTGGTGGAAAGCAGACTGAACCAGGCTTTCCACTAGGATTTTGCCTGTGCTTAGCTCCATTCCGTTTCTTTTTTATCCTGAAAAACTCCCCAGTACATAATGATTACAAGCATACCCATTACATGATGCAGCCACCACTATGCATGAAAATATGGAGAGTGGTACTCAGTAATGCGTTTTATTGGATTTGCACCAAACATAACTCTTTGTATTCAGGACAAAAAGTGAATTGCTTTGCCACATTTTTTACAGTTTTACTTTAGTGCCCTGTTGCAAATGGGATGCATGTTTTGGAATATTTTTATTCTATACAGGCTTCCTTCTTTACACTCTGTCAATTAGGTTACTATTGTGGAGTAACTACAATGTTGTTGATCAATCCTCAGTTTTCTCCCGTCACAGAAATTAAACTCTGTAACTGTTTTAAAGTCATCATTGCCTTCATGGTGAAATCCCTGAGCGGTTTCCTTCCTCTGAGCAACTGAGTTAGGAAAGACGCCTGCATCTTTGTAGTGACTGGGTGTATTGATACACCATCCAAAGTGTAATTAATAACTTCACCATGCTCAAAGGGATATTCAATGTTTGATTTTGTATTTATGTACCAATAGGTGCCCTTCTTTGCGAGGCATTGGAAAACCTCCCTGGTCTTGTGACAAACAATCTACATTTAATCCATTTTAAATTCAGACTGTAACACAACAAAATTTTGAAAAAGTCAAGGGGTGTGAATACTTTCTGAAGGCACTGTATTTGTTACTTCTGTGAACTTTCATTATCCTCCCCCTTCATAAGGGAGAGAAATTAAAAAATATCTTAAAGATACAGTATGTGGGTTTTTGGTAATGGAATTTCAAGGCACAAGGCAATATTTCTTAAACGTACAGAAGGTAAGCAATTTCTCCAAAACTAAATATAACTGTTGATATTAGTTGGCAGGGGTCTTTACTTTTTCTGGTAGATGTTTTCTAAGACCCCTTTTCCATCAGTTTATCCAGAAATCAAAGCCTTTACTTATGCCACATTTTTAAGATGGAAAATTGTTGAAAAATGAATATATGCCTTAATTTCCCAAAAATATAGACTTTCATTTGACACCCAATTTGATATGCTCCTATGAATTTCACATTGGTACTCATGGGTCCTTTTCGATGGAAATGCCCCTGTCTGTCTGTCTATTTAGCACCTTCAGTCTCTGAATAGAGGTCTATTTTAATGTTAGCCTCCCAGCCAGCTTCCACGAGGCCGGGGGACGATTTCATACAGCAACGAAGACGGAGGGACAGAGAGAGGGAGGAAGAAAGAATGACACCGTAGATAGATAGTGAGTCAGTCAGTTTTGCCAGCAATGCAAGTTGTCAGAAGTCTTCTAGGGTGCTCTTTAGCTCAGTGTCTGGATCTACAGCTGGGCTACACCCTGAAGCTGATGGAAGAGAATAGCGTTGGCTAATACAACATTCCTGATGATTCATAGAATGGATTACAATGAGACGAGAGGGTGGAAGCAAATAGCCAACATTTTTTTGAATGTCTGGACAGATCATAGAAAGGAATGCAGAACCTAGGCTATATTATAGGATCTATTTGATCTGGCCTTAGTGTAGCCTACATCCTCTTACTGATGATAAAAGTACAGGGATGTCTGACATGTTTAATTTGAATACTCCATAGAAAGGCTTTGAATAGCATTAGAGGGCAGAACCAAATAGTCAAGATTCATATTACCTCAACTAGCCGGTGCCCCCGCACATTGACTCTGCACCGGTACCCCCCTGTATATAGCCTCCCTACTGTTATTTTATTTTACTTCTACTCTTTTTTTCTCAACACTTTTTTGTTGTTGTTGTTTTATTAAAATTTTTAATTAAAAAATAAATGCATTGTTGGTTAAGGGCTGTAAGTAAGCATTTCACGGTAATGTCTACACCTGTTGTATTCGGCGCATGTGGCAAATACAATTTGATTTGATTTGATGATTCCTTAGAATGTGAAATCAATTTAATTCCTGTCCTTCAAAAGCTACCCCAAAAGGAAGCATGCAGTCTCAAGAGAAATCACCAGAGAGGATGAACTCAAAGGACTGCATGTTTAATACAATGTACACCTCTATAGAAATCTAGGATGCTCCATTATAGAACGTTAGAGGAGGAATGCTTCATAGAATGAATGGGCCTTTCCCTTTCACTCCTAGCCTCATCGCAGCATTTTGTACATAATAATAGCAGCTATGGACTACCTAGTACTCTGCATAGTGCAAGGTTAGTAGCTTGGTACCTTAGTTATCTTTAGTGGGCTTTTATACGTAGCAATAAGTTAACAGCAAAGTGTTAACACTTTCACCCTCTGCCACTAAGTTCTGTGCTCAAAACACTACACTTCCCAGAGTTCTTAGCGTGAAGAAATGACCCGCACTGGAAGGGTAATAAAATGTCACAAGACACTTTTTTAATGACACATATTTTCCATGTTTATTAAAAAGCGTTCCTAAGCCATTTTGAAGTACGAACAAGAGAGAAAATAGATGTCTTCTCCGCTGTTATAATACCAGGGAAAGAGTTAAAAAATGTAACACATTTCGAGGTGAGCGCCAGACTAAAACTACAACTATCCCAGCCCTGATATTCTCCTTCTAACTCTGGTGCTAAAATAATTCAAAATGGATAGATCGCCAGCTTTCAGAAAAATACACTTCTGTAAAGATGTCATCCTACCTTGTTTGCCATTGTCGGTGCATTAATCTATCATTACAGAACGGGCCAGGGTTTTCGTGGGTTACAAATCCTCAACCAGACATTTCGTCGCCGCTCAACTGGGCGAAAACAAGGCACTTCTTCTTGGGCGAGCCGTCGCAGAACAAATTTTAATACATCACTAAATACAAGATGCCCTTTAACCTCAAAACTGAGAGAGACAGTTGAAATGGTTCAGCGCGAAAAAATCCGCGACAGTCAATCGCAATTGTGTATATCCCGTCAACCCAATTTGACGTATCTTTCTAGCGCGGGGAGCAAGATTCCTGTAGCCTACCGGTAGTATGACAAGTTAGTTGTGTGAGTTAGCAGATCCAGGTCAGGACTTTCCTTTCACTAGTAGCCTAGGCCTAGAAAATAACGTCAATAATAATCAAACGTATTATAATAATAATTATAATAATACTAACAACAACAATAATGATGATGCCTAACAATAACATAATATACTAGCACTACTTCTACTTCTAATAATAATAATAATAATTGGTATTAATACATTTAGCTATGTTGTCTTTTATTTTGAAATTGTATTTAAAGAAGGCTACAATTTGTAGGCCTAACAGCAACGATCAGAGAGTAGCATTAATTTGATGTAAAATTAGATAAAAATAAGAATTGGTTAGTGCCATGATGTTTCAATGGAATAATTTAGGTGTTACAATGTATCCTTGTGAAAAAGTTTTGACAGCTTGACAGCACATGACGTACAGGTGTGAAGGGCGCTGTTCAAAAGAGGACTAATAAAATCCAATGTCGCCATCTGCTTGACAGAAGCAGTACTGCAGCCAGGCTGGCTCCATGGTTAAAGGCCTACAGGCCTTCTAATGAATTTACAGTATCAGTGTCCATTAGAAACCCATTCAAATTGTTTTAAGTTTGACACAGGCTTTTCTTCCATCCTATATGAATTTGCTCAGGAGTTTGTCCCACTGTTTAAAATTATTTGGAGTAATAGTTATAGGTAGATTCTGGAAAAGGAATACAAATCTTGGGAGGACAGTCATTTAATAGTTTCAATTATTCCTGTTATTGTTAAAGGTACTAATGTCCATCTTTGTACATCCTGTTTAAGCTGGTTTTCCGATGTTCCAAAGCTATACTGATGAAGTTTCGTCAGGTATTGGGGGATAGTAATCCCTAAGTATTTCAGTTTGTTTTGAACCCATTTAAGTTTAAACTTAGTTTTGATGTCTTTGGATATTGGTTGACCTACCGTCATTACTTCTGATGTCCCTGTATTTAGTCTGTACCCAGATATGACACTGTATTGTTTTATTTCATCCACAGTGGCAAGAACTGACTGAGGTATGTTTGTTAAGTGAAGAATCACATTGCTAATTTGTGTTCTTCCTGGAGACCTTGTATTTTCTGAATGTTTCTTATATTTTCTGGTAGCAGTTCCATACTTAAAATGATGATTAAAGGTGAAAAAGGATCTCCCTGTCTTGTCCCCCTTAGAAGGTCAAAAGAGTGTGACAATGTACAGGTAACTGCCAAAATAAAGGAATCATCAACACAAAGTGTCTTAATAGGGCATTGGGCCACCACGAGCCGCAGCTTTCCATGACATAGACTGACCAGGTGAATCCAGGTGAAAGCTATGATCCCTTATTGATGTCACTTGTTAAATCCACTTCAAATCAGTGTATATGAAGGGGAAGAGACAGGTTAAAGAATGATTTTTAAGCCTTGAGACAATTGAGATATGCATTGTGTATGTGTGCCATTCAGAGGGTGAATGGGCAGGACAAAATATTTAAGTGCCTTTGAATTGGGTATGGTAGTAGGTGCCAGGCGCACTGGTTTGTGTCAAGAACTGCAACGTTGCTGGGTTTTTCACGCTCAACAGTTTCCTGTGTGTATCAAGAATGGTCCACCACCCAAAGTACTTCCAGCCAACTTGACACAACTGTGGGAGGCATTGGCGTCAACATGGGCCAGCATCCCTGTGGAACGCTTTCGACAGATTATAGAGTCCATACCCAACGAATTGAGGCTTATCTGAGGGCAAAAGGGGGTGCAACTCAATATTAAGGTGTTCCTAATATTTGGTATACTCAGTGTATATTGAGGCAAAAATTACAGACAGTAGGCTAGCGTACAAATAGCTATCATTATCAATATCATTCAAATATGAATTATATATTTATCATTTAATACAGTCATCTCGGATTTCATTTGAAGTGTCTTTCTATCCTTCAATTGTTATGCAAAGAAATTGGCAGCTTTATATTTGTAGTCACTGTCACATTCGTTCTGAAGTTATCAGAGGTCACAGAAAGATAGATAAACTTATTGATTTTGTGTTTAGCGGAGATCTTTTGTGTATAAAGTAATAATAATAATAATAATATGCCATTTAGCAGACGCTTTTATCCAAAGCGACTTACAGTCATGTGTGCATAAATTTTTACGTATGGGTGGTCCCGGGGATCGAACCCACTACCCTGGCGTTACAAGCGCCATGCTCTACCAATTGAGCTACAGAGGACCACAAGTGACGTGGAAGGGCAAAAAAAAGCATCTAACGACGTACTTAGCTGTTCTATGAGTGCTCTGAGGCAGTTGTTAAATAACAAGTGTTTTCAAGAGGAATTTTAGTAACGATGGTTTTGGGAAACAGCTCTGAGATTTAAAGATGCTCCAACAAAGGTTCTAACGATGAATGTAGCCTTAAGATGCTTTTGGGAAACCGAGCCCAGTTCAGTTTATGCTTGGTGATGCCACGGGGCGGCCCTATCCTTCCTCCTTCCATTGTGTGTGATATGATGAAATAAGTGCCCTTTGTTATTATACTGTTAGGAGAAATGTAAGTCCTAAATAATAAATATACAGTATATACACTACCAGTCAAAAGTTTGGACACAGCTACTCATTCAAGGGTTTGTCTTTATTTTTACAATTTTTTCTATTGTAGAATAATAGTGAAGACATCAACACTATGCAATAACACATATGGAATCATATAGTAACCATAAAAGTGTTAAACAAATCAAAATATATTTTATATTTGAGATTCTTCAAATAGCCACCATTTGCCTTGATGACAGCTTTGCACACTCTTGGCATTCTCTCAACCAGCTTCATGAGGTAGTCCCCTGGAATGCATTTCAATTAACAGGTGTGCCTTCTTAAAAGTTAATTTGTGGAATTTCTTTCCTTCTTAATGCGTTTGAGCCAATCAGCTGTGTCGTGACAAGGTAGCCCTATTTGGTAAAAGACCAAGTCCATATTATGGCAAGAACAGCTCAAATAAGCAAAGAGAAACGACAGTCCATCGATACTTTAAGACATGAACGTCAGTCAATACGAAATATTTCAAGAACTTTTAAAGTTTCTTCAAGTGCAGTTGCAAAAACCATCAAGTGCTATGATGAAACTGGCTCTAATGATGACCGCCACAGGAATGGAAGACTCAGAGTTACCTCTGCTGCAGAGGATACGTTCATTAGAGTTACCAGCCTCAGAAAATGCTTCACAGAGTTCAAGTCACAGACACATCTCAACATCAACTGTAACCAAAAAAGTGTTAAACAAATCAAAATATATTTTATATTTGAGATTCTTCAAATAACCACCCTTTGCCTTGATGACAGCTTTGCACACTCTTGGCATTCTCTCAACCAGCTTCACCTGGAATGCTTTTCCAACAGTCTTGAAGGAGTTCCCACGTATTCTGAACACTTGTTGGCTGCTTTTCCTTCACTCTGCGGTCCGACTCATCCCAAACCATCTCAATTGGGTTGAGGTCGGGGGTTTGTGGAGGCCACGTCATCTGATGCAGCACTCCATCACTCTCCTTCTTGGTCAAATAGTCCTTACACAGCCTGGAGGTGTTGGGTAATTGTCCTGCTGAAAAACAAATGATAGTTCCACTACGCACAAACCAGATGTGATGGCGTATCGCTGCAGAATGCTGTGGTAGCCATGCTGGTTAAGTGTGCCTTGAATTCTAAATAAATCACCAACAGTGTCACCAGCAAAGCACCCCCACACCATCACACCTCCTCTTCCATGCTTCACGGTGGGAAACACACATGCAGAGATCATCCGTTCACCTACTCTGTGTCTCACAAATACACGGCGGTTGGAACCAAAAATCTCCAATTTGGACTCATCAGACCAAAGGACAGATTTCCACCGGTCTAATGTCCATTGCTTATGTTTCTTGTCCCAAGCAATTATCTTATTATTATTGTTGTCCTTTAGTAGGGGTTTCTTTGCAGCAATTCGACCATGAAGGCCTGATTCACACAGTCTCCTCTGAACAGTTGATGTTGATGTGTCTGTTACTTGAACTCTGTGATGCATTTATTTGGGCTGCAATTTCTGATGCTGGTAACTCTAATGAACTTATCCTCTGCAGCAGAGGTAACTCTGGGTCCTCCTTTCCTGCTGCAGTCCTCATGAGAGACAGTTTCATCATAGCGCTTGATGGTTTTTGCGACTGCACTTGAAGAAATGTTCCGGATTGACTGACCTTCATGTCTTAAAGTAGTGATGGACTGTCGTTTCTCTTTGCTTATTTGAGCTGTTCTTGCCATAATATGGACTTGGTCTTTTACCAAAAAGGGCTATCTTCTGTATACCACCCCAACCTTGTCACAACACAACTGATTGGCTCAAACGCATTAAGAAGGAAAGAAATTCCACAAATTAACTTTTAACAAGGCACACATGTTAATTGAAATGCATTCCAGGTGACTACCTCATGAAGCTGGATGACAGAATGCCAAGAGTGTGCAAAGCTGTCATCAAGGCAAAGGGTCGCTACTTTGAAGAATCTCAAATATAACATATATTTTGATTTGTTTAACACTTTTTTGGCTACTACATGATTCTTTTGACTGGTACTTTTGACTGGTTGTCAGTTTGATAATGCTAATTACTCCTTTGTTATGTTTATCCTGGCAATCTCCACCATTGGATGTTATATGTTAAGCCTATTCCCCATAGTCACCTGGCACTACTCTGTCATGTCTGCACCTCAATGTTATATGTTCCTAATGTTTCCGTTTTGTATCTCCCTTCCAGACCATTACATTCTTGTTATCCACATCCTATCTCCAAGGCCTTACAAGCCACAACTCCTAAAACATCCTTCCTAACCTTCCCACCGGCCTTACAAGCCCTACAAAACCTCAATTCCAAACCCTCCCCCAATGTGCCTCTGTTCGTTCCTGTGTTCAAGTGTGTTTGTGTAATAAATACACCTAAACCTGGATTCCTGCTCCATCTCCTCATTTGCATTCTGACCGATGTGCCATGGTGGCAGCAACAGTCCTGAACCTAGCTTACAGTCCATCCTAGCCCTGGTCCTTTTCTTCACTACTACTATTTGGATAGATAGGAGGTGGAGGATAAAGGTAGATAATGTCTACCGTATCTAATTCTATGGTTGCAGGTCATTACTTGGCACTGATTCTCCTCATAGGCAGTACTTATATGAGTTTGACCTAAAAGTAATGTTACTGTGTGAATTGCATCCCGATTCCCCACCTTTCTCCCAAAGTGTGCACTTGCACACTTTCTTGTATGGATTTAGCAAAGCAATGCTGGAAACTATCCTATGCTTTTAAATCCATGACGAGGAGTGTGCAAGTGCACACTTCAGGAGAAGGGTGGAGAAGTGGGATGTAGCCCTTGTAACTGAAGCCTACAGTGCTCTCTCAATCACTTCTACGCCTAGTCCTGTAGCTGAAGCCTACAGCAAAATATTCTGGATGTAAGTGATACTCTACAGTATGGTAGTGTTCAAGGTATTGTAGTCCCATCCTCCACCACAGTTCTTGTGACATTTTGTTTGAAGGTCAAGTTTCTGTTTGCATACGGTAGTAAATATTGTCAATTGTCAACGCTACATTAGTGAGTTATTATATCCCACAGGGGACAATACCAGATACTCTGTAAGGGGGCTGATCTATTATATGGACTGGAATCAATCTGATTCTTCTGAATTTCTGAAGGGTACAAAACATTTTTGGGGAAGAAAAGCTTTTTCTATATTCGCTTAATTGCTCCAGTCCAGACCTTATATTGTGCCTTTCAACTCATCTATTTTGTGTTCCAACCCGTTGGAAACTATGAGAAGGGAGTGGTTCACCTAGCTAACATCAGAGATCTGTATATAATGATGAGATGTTCATTGTCACGCCCTGGCTCTGGGACTCTGTTATGTTGAGCCAGGGTGTGTTGTTTCTATGTGTTTTGTGTGCTAGGTTGATTATCTAGTTCATTTGTTTCTATGTTGGCCGGTGTGGTTCTCAATCAGAGGCAACGTGAATCAGCTGTTGCTTGTTGTCTCTGATTGGGAACCATACTTAGGCAGCCTGTTTTCCACAGTGTGTTGTGGGATCTTGTTCCGTTTGGTTTGTGTAACCGTAGGACTTCACGTTTCGTATCGTTTGTTGTTTTGTTCGTTGTGTTGTACATTCAATAAATATTATGTACGCATATCACGCTGCGCCTTGGCCCGCTTCTTCTCAAGACGATCGTGACATTCATGTCTCCGCCCTAACAATGGGAATCATTGTCCCATAAGTGGGAAGGCAGGGGACAAGCTTAAGTCCAAAATAAGCCCATAGAAACGCATTGGGCTTATTTTGGACATATTTTGTAAAGAGTGAAACCTCTCGCTTCACCTCTTCCTCTCTGCTAACGTCATTGCTGTGTGCAGGCAAACCCCAGCAGCTCCTCCAGCAGACTGTGGTGAATGATGGACTGAGTCAGGCGCATGAGTAAAATAACCGGATGCAGATGTATTCCTTCCAGACATACAATGCGCCTACAATGGCAATCGAAACAGGTATAGGGGAAACAATCCTCCCTGACCAAACACAGTCTCAGAAAATACAATAAATGTAATGACACAAGGGAAAATCAACCCTGGCAAAATAAATGAGAGAGTATCTCAACCGAGCTACTCTCCTCCCACATAGAACAATCACTCACAAAGACAAGGGGGCAGAGGGAACACTTATACACAGACTAATTAGGGGATGAGCACCAGGTGTGTGTGATTGACAAGACAAGACAAGTGGAGTGATGAGAACGCCTTACACTGGGGAACTACCATGTGATCGGGAAAGGAGATAGATAGGGTACAGTGCGCCGCAAAGGGCTCTGAACAAGTGTGGGTGTTCGATACCTGGGGTGATGCGTGAGTGCCCTGCCTGCCGCCTCCAGACCCAAAATAACGTTGACTGCGACATGAGGTGTATTGTCCCTTCGTGCCACCAGAATGGCACTGTCACTGTCCTCCTCCGCTCTCTCGACCGGCGGCTCCACCCAGCTCCATCTGCTCGGGATCCAAGTTGTCCGGGGTGGGAATGGGAAGACCCCTACCAGGACGTCCTCTGGCTGCCGGCAGATTGTCCAGCCGGATGGCCATGTCCACCAGTTGTGAGAACGATAGCATGGCATCCCAGCAGGCTAGCTCCCGTCGGACGTCCTCCCATAGGTGGCACCGGAAATGGTCGATCAGGGCCCTCTCGTTCCACCCAGACCCCACTGCCAGCGTCCGGAACCACAGCGCGTAGTCCTGTGTGGTCCTCATCCCCTGCCTCAGCTGGACCAGCCACTCGCCCGCCTCTCGACCCTAGGGCGGGTGATCGAAAACCGCCCGAAAGAGGCGAGCGAACTCCCTGTAGTCTTCCAACACGGCTCCTCCTTCGTTCCACACCACGCTGGCCCACTCCGAGTTGTGCGTTCCGAGATGCTGTTCTGCACACCACTGTTGTACTGCTCCATTATTTGCCTGTTTGTGGCCCGCCTGTTAGCTTGACTGGATGTTTTTTGTTTGTCACATCATTCTCGGTAAACCCTAGACACTGTTGTGTGTGAAAAGCCCAGGAGGCCGGCCATTTCTGAGATACTGGAACCGGAACGCCTGGCACCGACGAACATACCACGCTCAACGTCGCTTAGGTCACTCATTTTGCACAGCCTAATGTTCAATTGAACAGTAACTGAATGCCTCAATGCCTGTCTGCCTGCTCTATATAGCAAGCCACGGCCACGTGACTCACTGTCTGTTGGAGTGAACCATTTTTCACTCCTACATGACTCCAGACCCAGGACTTCCAGTAATCCACTGACAGTGTCATTTGTCCATCAGTGGGTGGGAGGGAGCTGTAGGAACAGGTTTATATGGGGAAGGAGGGAGGAGGTAGGAGGAGGGTGGCAGAAGGAGAGAGTTAGAGCTAGGGAGTGTATGTGTGAGTGTGTAATGACCCTGTAGGACTATGTTGTTTGAGTGAGTGAGTGAGTGCGTGTGTATCAGAATCTTAGCGGTGCTCCATAGCTAGGTAGCTGTTTTTTTGGGAGTGTGTGTCTCTCAGCAGGTAGAGTTATCAGTCTCAGGGTCTATTTGTGGGTGACAAGACAGTATGATCCCTCTACTCCTCTCCCTGCTCCTGGCTTGGCCTCCAGGGACCGGGGCACAGCAGGACCCACTCATGCCCTTCATGGAGCACCTTGATACAGACGTCATCCTGAAGTGGGGGTTCAGTGAGGTCCAGGGCACCATCATGTTCCAGTTGACCGTAAAGACCACTGGCTGGCTGGGATTCGGGTTCAGCCCAAATGGAGGCATGGCTGCATCGGATATCGTTATTGGAGGGGTCGGACCTAATGGCACCTATTTCATGGTATCTAAACGATTAACCTGTTATTATTAACTCATTTATAATCATTACTATTAGACACAAGAGAATCAGTGGTAATGTATTCTAGTAGTTGTTGTTCTTTTACTTGCAGGAGTAGCACTAGTTATATTGTAGGTATAGGTCTTAGAAGTAGGCTACTGTAACAGTAAAGTGGTTATAGTAGTAGCAGTAATCATCATCATCTAGTCCAGTGTTTCCCATCTCCAGTCCTCCAGTACCCCCAACAGAACACATTTTTGTTGTAGCCCTGGACATCTCACCTGATTCTACTCATTAAGGGCTTGATGATTAGTTGACAAGTTGAATTAGGTGTGCTTGTCCGGGGCTACAACAAAAATGTGTGCTGTTGGGGATACTGGAGTTGGGAAACACTGATCTAGTCATCTGGAGTTGCAGGTGTCTTGGTTTTCAACACCTGCAAACCTTTGGAAGATGAAATTACTCTTTAAAGTTACATGTGAATGTGTTGCTCCTGCTTAAGTTTCAGAGAAACTCCACAACATTTTAGTTTAATAACACAGAACTCTATTAAGCTTTATATGGACTCCAGGTAACATCAGTATTTCTGTGTTGTCTCTCTTTTAGGATTATCATGCCACAGGGAACTCATTTCCCCTGGTGGATAAGAAACAGAGCTACACCCTCCTGTCCCTGATCGAGGCAGACGGTCAAACCACAATGACCTTCTGGAGGTCCATCTATTCTTGTGATGAGGAAGACTTCCACATCACCGTGAGTCAATTGTTTCACACAGAGACACAAACTGTTAACAAGTAATCTGTACTAAAAGTCTTGAAAGGATTGAAGAGGAAAATCATGTTCCGTTATCATGATGGACTATTTCTATTCATAAAAGGTCAGTTTACAAATATCTAAGCAACCTGGTTTTGAGAGTTGTTCCCTTTTTACCTAAATAAATGAATTCTGTAGAACAAACATAGAGTTAGTTAGTGATGGTTGGCAAAAATATCCTTCCCCATCTGTTGCCATGGTAATAATGGTATGGCCTTTAGGCGCTCACACCCCTGGGAAATAGGATCTGCTCCTATGGCCGTTCCCATGGTTCAGTGCCTAGTTTAAGGTGTGTTATGTTCCATTGTTTGGACCATAATCTTTTTCCTGGGCTCTGCCCCAGGTTTTTACACTATATTGTGGTCTGGCTTTTCATTGTTGTTCTTCTCTTCTCATACTCTCACTACAGGCCTCAATGCAAAGCTCCAGTTTCCTCCTAATCCCCTGATTCATTTCTCTTCTGTTCAGTGTGTTCACTCTAATGTACCTGCTCTTTGAAAGCACTATGGAGACCATCTCTAGTTTACATCCACCTACTGATTATTTTATTTAGATCAATTCAACACAAATAATCAGGGGATTGGAACAATGGCCTAAACACAGGGAGGCAGGCAAACATTTTCAAAAGTGAGCAGTTGTAACCCTAGATGGTTCACAAAAACATTACATTTACATTTACATTTTAGTCATTTAGCAGACGCTCTTATCCAGAGCGACTTACAGTTAGTGAATACATTTTTTTTTTTTATACTGCCCCCCGTGGGAATCAAACCCACAACCCTAGCGTTGCAAACGCCATGCTCTATTAACTGAGCTACATCCCTGCCGGCCATTCCCTCCCCTACCCTGGACGACGCTGGGCCAATTGTGCGCCGCCCATGAGTCTCCCGGTCGCGGCCGGCTGCGACAGAGCCTGGATTCGAACCAGGATCTCTAGTGGCACAGTTAGCAATGCGATGCAGTGCCTTAGACCACTGCGCCACTCAGGAGTCTAAAACAGCATTAATAAAGACAATGGTGTCATAACAAGTGTCAAAACACCAATGTCACCACATTCTGCAGGCCCTACTGAGTGTTTACTGCCTACTAGGCTTTTCCTTCACACGTAGTCCTCACCCTGTGATTTTTGTTTTTCTGTGCTCTTGTATGTTTTATGTAAATTGATGTTGTTTTGTTCTATCCCCCTCTTCTTCTCATAGGAGATTCCAGTGAAGCTGATCTATGCCTATGGGACGTCTGATGACATAAGGTACCATGCCAATAGAAGGGGGACCAAGGAGGTCAACCTGCTCAAGTTCATGCCCAAATCCAGCCCCCCAGACAGCAACTATCTGGACTTCGTTGTGGAGAATGTAAGAGTGACCTCACATACATGTCCTGTAGGGGGATCATGCATTTCCTCTAGATCAGGCACAGCAGGACTTTTAGTTTGAAGTAAAATCTTTTACTTTACTCCTGGGGTGGAACAGGTCAAAGATGATTGAATTAAATTAATTTGAATTAATATTGTGATATTGAATATACAGGAGGTAGTATCTTTAGTCTACAACATGTGACTGTGGAACAGAAGGGATTGGCAACACTTATAGTATTAAAGTGATGCTCCAGAACATTTGTATAATTTCGGCCAGTAGTTTTGAAAGTGGCGCTCACAAGCCAAGACGGGTCCCTGTTTTTTGTGTACTACGTCATCCATTTTGTATGCTATGTTACGTCCTGCAAATTACTATGATTAATTATTATTATTATCGTTTTTTATTTTTTGCAATTCGTATGATATGTTATGAATCCAATTCATACAAAATGTTACAAATCTGTTGTGCTTAAGATCACGGACTGCATCTTTAACACAGTAGTTCCTCTTCCATTGCAGGTTACTGTCCCTGCTGAACATACATATTACCACTGCAAGATCATGAAGGTGCCAAAGCTCAACGGGAAAAATCATATCTATCGGGTAAATGACCCCTCTCTCATTTCATGGTCTAATCATTTTACAATTACATCATAAGTTTGTCATTAGAGTAATCTCTTCCCTCTCCCTGCTTCTTCTCTCTATGCCTCCTTCTCTCTCCCTGTCGGTTTCAGATTGAGCCGGTGATTGAGCACCTGGACCTGGTCCACCACATGCTTCTCTATGGCTGCCCCTCCTCTGTGAACCAAACCTACGAGCAGAAATGCTACATGGGAGTATCAGGGGAGGACTGCATCAGAGTGGTGTCTGCCTGGGGGGTGGGAGGAGGGGTGAGAGACTGCCCCCTTCTGGAAACATTAATATATACACATGCATGCATGAACACACTTTAGTCTGATCTCTGTCTCTACATTGTCTTCTATATTCCAGGCTTTCGAGCTTCCAGAAAAAGCTGGCATCCCTATTGGAGGACAGAATAATGATGAGTTCTACAGGCTGGAAATTCACTACAACAACCCGGCCCAGGAAGCAGGTAACATTTCACGAGCTACTAGCTAGTAATTCAAATTTTCCAAACCACTAATATAGGATTAACAGGTTTACGCTGCTCCAATATTGATGATTAGGTGAATCTTGTGCTAGTCCTTGAATAGAACAAAGCCTACACACCCTGAAGTTCTCCAGGACTTGGATTGAACTAAGCGATCATCTAAAGCCCTCATCATCACGTCTTCTACTCTGTGTCTCCCCCTGCAGGCCGGAGGGATAGCTCAGGCCTGAGGCTGTACTACACTGCCCAGCTCAGGCAGCATGACGTGGGTATCATGACTACAGGCCTACTTGTGGCCTCTGGCTGGGGCTACGCTATCCCTCCCAATGCCACAGCATTCCACAGCTACGGCCTCTGCAACACATCACACTTCTCAGACGTACGTTCAGTGCCCTTTGACACTGTATAAATTGAAGAAGGGTGGGTTAATGTTGGTGACATTGTAGAGCAGATTGTCGTCTAAAAAAAGGAAAAGCAAGCTTACTCTTTCCTTTCTGGTAAACTATGCATAGCTATTTGTTCAAAATGACCCTGCTTTCTGTCTTTCTCCAGATCCTGCCTGACCCTGTCCCTGACCTCTCTGTTTTCTCCGTGGTGCTGCACACTCATCTGGCTGGGAGGAAGGTGCGAGCTGGCCACATCAGGTGAGAGAGAGAGGCATGGTCCCCCCCACATTCTGAAATCGCATTTTTGTCCCCCCCCAGTTTTATCATTGGAATGTGATACAAAACAGTGTGTGCTTTGGGACCATGCGGCGCCTCCGAGCGGTTGGGTAGGCTGTTTGGAGTGTTTATCTGACTGGATAAAAAATATATATACAGTACCAGTCAAAAGTTTGGACACACCTACTCATTCCAGGGTTTTTCTTTATTTTTACTTTTTTCTACATTGTAGAATAATAGTGAAGACATCAAAACTATGAAATAACACATATGGAATCATGTGGTAACCAAAAAATTGTTAAACAAATCAAAATATATGTTGTATTTGAGATTCTTCAAAGTAGCCATCCTTTGCCTTGATGACAGCTTTGCACACTCTTGGCATTCTCTCAACCAGTTTCATGAGGTAGTCACCTGGAATGCATTTCAATTAACAGGTGTGCCTTGTTAAAAGTTAATTTGTGGAATTTCTTTCCTTCTTAATACGTTTGAGCCAATCAGTTGTGTTGTGACAAGGTAGGGGTGGTATACAGAAGATAGGGCTATTTGGTAAAACACCAAGTCCATATTATGGCAAGAACAGCTCAAATAAGCAAAGAGAAATGACAGTCATTACTTTAAGACATGAAGGTCAGTCAATATGGAAAATGTCAAGAACTTTGAACGTTTCTTCAAGTGCAGTCGCAAAAACCATCAAGCGCTATGATGAAACTGGCTCTCATGAGGACCGCCACAGGAAAGGAAGAACCAGAGTTACCTCTGCTACAGAGGATAAGTTCATTAGAGTTACCAGCCTCAGGAATTGCAGCCCAAATAAATGCTTCACAGAGTTCAAGTAACAGACACATCTCAACATCAACTGTTCAGAGGAGACTGTGTGAATCAGACCTTCATGGTCGAATTGCTGCAAAGAAACCACTACTAAAGGACACTAATAAGAAGAAGAGACTTGCTTGGGTCATGAAACACGAGCAATGGACATTAGACCGGTGGAAATCTGTCCTTTGGTCTGATGAATTCAAATTTGAGATTTTTGGTTCCAACCGCAGTGTCTTTGTGAGATGCAGAGTAAGTGAACGGATGATCTCTGCATGTGTGGTTCCCACTGTGAAGCATGGAGGAGGAGGTGTGATGGTGTGGGGGTGCTTTGCTGGTGACACTGTCAGTGATTTATTTAGAATTCAAGGCACACTTAACCAGTATGGCTACCACAGCATTCTGCAGCGATACGCCATCCCATCTGTTTTGGGCTTAGTGGGACTATCATTTGTTTTTCAACAGGACAATGACCCAACACAACTCCAGGCTGTGTAAGGGCTATTTGACCAAGAAGGAGAGTGATGGAGTGCTGCATCAGATTACCTGGCCTACACAATCACCTGACCTCAATTGAGATGGTTTGGGATAAGTCGGACAGCAGAGTGAAGGAAAAGCAGCCAACAAGTGCTCAGCATATGTGGGAACTCCTTCAAGACTGTTGGAAAAGCATTACAGGTGAAGCTGGTTGAGAAAATGCCAAGAGTGTGCAAAGCTGTCATCAAGGCAAAGGGTGGCTACTTTGAAGAATCTCAAATATAAAATATATTTTGATTTGTTTAACACTTTTTTGGTTACTACATGATCAAAAGTTTGGGGTCACTTAGAAATGTCCTTCTTTTCGAAATAAGCAATTTTTTTGTCCATTAGAAGAACATCAAATTGATCAGAAATGAAGTGTAGACATTGTTAATGTTGTAAATGGCTATTGTAGCTGGAAACGGCTGATTTTTAATGGAATATCTACATAGGCGTACAGAGGCCCATTATCAGCAACCATCAGTCATGTGTTCCAATGGCACGTTGTGTTTGCTAATCCAAGTTTATCATTTTAAAAGGCTAATTGATCATTAGAAAACCCTTTAGTAAGTATGTTAGCACAGCTGAAAACTGTTGTGCTGATTAAAGAAGGAATGAAGTTGAGTATCTGGAGCATCAGCAATAAAACTGTCCTTCTTGAGACTAGTTGAGTATCTGCAGCATCAGCAATTGTGGGTTCGATTACAGAATCAAAATGGCCAGAAACAAATAACTTTCTTCTGAAACTCGTCAGTCTATTCTTTATCTGAGAAATGAAGGCTATTCCATGCGAGAAATTGCCAAGAAACTGAAGATCTCGTACTACTCCCTTCACAGAACAGCGCAAACTGGCTTTAACCAGAACAAAAAGAGGAGTTGGAGGCCCTGGTGCACAACTGAGCAAGAGGACAAATACATTAGAGTGTCTACTTTGAGAAACAGACGCCTCACAGGTCCTCAACTGGCAGCTTCATTAAATAGTACCTTCAAAACACCAGTCTCAACATCAACAGTGAAGAGGCGACTCCGGGATGCTGACCTTCTAGGCAGAGTTGCAAAGAAAAAGCCATATCTCAGACTGGCCAATAAAAATAAAATATTAAGATGGGCAAAAGAACACAGACACTGGACAGAGGAAGATTGGAAAAAAGTGTTATGGACAGACAAATCGAAGTTTGAGGTGTTCGGATCACAAAGAAGAACATTTGTGAGACGCAGACCAAATGAAAAGATGCTGGAGGAGTGCTTGATGCCATCTGTCAAGCATGGTGGAGGCAATGTGATGGTCTGGGGGTGCTTTGGTGGTGGTAAAGTGGGAGATTTGTACAGGGTAAAAGGGATCTTGAAGAAGGACGGCGCTTGATTGGAGACAATTTCCTCCTACAACAGGACAATGACCCAAAGCACAGCTCCAAACTAGGCAATAACTATTTAGGGAAGAAGCAGTCAGCTGGTATTCTGTCTATAATGGAGTGGCCAGCACAGTCACCGGATCTCAACCCTATTGAGCTGTTGTGGGAGCAGCTTGACCGTATGGTAGGTAAGAAGTGCCCATCAAGCCAATCCAACTTGTGGGAGGTGCTTCAGGAAGCATGGGGTGAAATCTCTTCAGATTACCTCAACAAATTGACAACTAGAATGCCAAAGGTCTGCAAGGCTGTAATTGCTGCAAATGGAGGATTCTTTGACGAAAGCAAAGTTTGAAGGACACAATTATTATTTAAATTAAAAATCATAATTTCTAACCTTGTCAATGACTGCATTTCCTATGCATTTTGCTATATTTCCTATTCAAACTCATTTCATGTATGTTTTAATGGAAAACAAGGACATTTCTAAGTGACCCCAAACTTTTGAACGGTAGTGTATATGTCCTTCCCACTTCTAAAACCAAAGTTGCACCCCTGGAGAGAGGACACCCAAAAATATGATCATGACAGGGGATATTGTCACTCAATGTCACGAACGTTGACTGATGACTCGTGGAACCAAGGCACAGCGTGATAAGCGTACATTTTATTTAGTACACAACACACGAACAAAACAACAAAACGAACGAGACGTGAAGTCATGAGGTTACAACAACACAAACCTTTACGGAACAAGATCCCACAAACTAACTGGTGCCAACAGGCTGCCTAAGTATGGGCCCCAATCAGAGACAACGAGCTACAGCTGCCTCTGATTGGGAACCACCCTGGCCCACATAGATCTAAACGATCTAGAACAAAAAACATAGAAAACTAAACATAGAAAAATCCACACCCTGGCTCAACATTTAAGAGTCCCCAGAGCCAGGGCGTGACAGTACCCCCCCCCAAAGGCGCGGACTGCGACCGCGCCACACAAACACAAGAGGGTAGGCACCGGTGGAACAGGCACGGGCCGTGCCGGACTGGACACACGCACCACTAGCTTGGCGCGGGGAGCAGGAACGGGCCGGACCGGGCTGACGACGCGCACCACTGGCTTGGTGCGGGGAGCAGAAACGGGCCGGATCGGGCTGACGACGCGCACCACAGGCTTGGTGCGGGGAGCAGGAACAGGCCGGACCGGGCTGGCGACGCGCACCACTGGCTTGGTGCGGGGAGCAGGAAAGGGCCGGACCGGGCTGACGACGCGCACCACAGGCTTGGTGCGGGGAGCAGGAACAGGCCGGACTGGGCTGGCGACGCACCACTGGCTTGGTGCGGGGAGCAGGAACAGGCCGGACCGGGCTGGCGACGCGCACCACTGGCTTGGTGCTGGGAGCAGGAACAGGCCGGACCGGGCTGGCGACGCGCACCACTGGCTTGGTGCTGGGAGCAGGAACAGGCCGGACCGGGCTGGCGACGCGCACCACTGCCTTGGTGCGAGGGACAGGAACAGGCCGGACCGGGCTGGCGACGCGCACCACTGGCTTGGTGCGAGGAACAGGAACAGGCCGGACCGGGCTGGCGACGCGCACCACTGGCTTGGTGCGGGGAGATGGAACAGGCCGGGCTGGACTGGGAACACGCACCACTGGCTTGGTGCGGGGAGCCGGAACGGGCCGGGCCGGACTGTGGAGGCGGACTGGAGGTCTGGAACGGAGAGCTGACACAACCCGTCCTGGCTGAATGCCTATTTCCACACAATATGTGTGAGGCATCAGCACAGGACGTACAGGGCTGTGCACTCGTACTGGCGCTACAGCACGTGGCACTGGCGCAGGATATACGGGACCGAGGAGGCGTACTGGAGGCCACGAGCGTTGAGCCGGCACACCCCGTCCTGGCTGCATGCCCATCTTAGCATGACACGTGCGTGGTGCTAGCACCGGACGTACAGGACTGTGCCGGAACACTCGCGGCACAGTACGTGGCTCCGCATAACACGGAGCCTGCCCAGTCTCACGCTTCCTAGCCTGAGTACAGGGAGTTGGCTCTGCTCTAACTCTAGGCTCCGCCAACCACCCTTTTAGCCCCCCCGAAAAAAAATCTTGGGGCTGTCTCTCGGGCTTCCTCCTCGGCCGGTACCCTCTGCGAAGCCGCTGCTCCTCTCTGTAGCGCGCCTCCACAGTCTCCTCCCAAGGACGGCGATCCATTCCGGCCTGAATCTCTTCCCAAGTCCAGGATCCCTTCCCGTCCAGGATCTCCTCCCAAGTCCAGGCTGTCTGTTCCTGGACACGCTGCTTGGTCCTTTTTGGGTGGGATCTTCTGTCACGAACGTTGACTGATGACTCGTGGAACCAAGGCGCAGCGTGATAAACGTACATTTTATTTAGTACACAACACACGAACAAAACAACAAAACGAACGATACGTGAAGTCCTGAGGTTACAACAACACAAACCTTTACGGAACAAGATCCCACAAACTAACTGGTGCCAACAGGCTGCCTAAGTATGGTCCCCAATCAGAGACAACGAGCTACAGCTGCCTCTGATTGGGAACCACCCTGGCCAACATAGATCTAAACGATCTAGAACAAAAAACATAGAAAACATAGAAAAATCCACACCCTGGCTCAACATTTAAGAGTCCCCAGAGCCAGGGCGTGACACTCAATCCATATGCCAGCCTTTGATATGACCAATACATGTCTGTATTTTGACCACCTGTTGGCGTAAAGTGTCATTGTCAGGATAATTAGCGATAAGCTTTGATGATCGTTCTGGATGGTCCTTCACTCTCAACACCGATGTGCTCTTGATTCTACCCTCCGCAGGAATGGAGAGCAGATTGACTTCTTGGGCTTGGATGAGAACTTCAACTTTGAGATGCAGCAGGCCACCAATCTGGGAAATATTAAGACCATCAAACCAGTAAGCAACCATATACTTCCTGTATTTCAAATGGTTGTCATGGATGAGTGGTATTGTTAGTCTTTAGATCTTTCTTAAGGCAGTATCTCTTCCCCACTGCAGGGCGATGAGATTGTTGTGGAGTGCACCTATAACACAACCAATCGCAAAGGAATCACACAGTTAGGGCTGGCCACCACTGATGAGATGTGTCTAGCCTTTGTCTTCTACTACCCAGCCATCCCTGTCACCAGCTGCTGCAGCCACCCTAACATGCGTGCATACATGGCCATGATGGGGAAGACAGTCGACCAGTAAGAGCCTTCACATTGTCACAGTTTTCACCCACAAATGTCAATTTCTAGACTGGTACTGTGTCTGTTTGTTTTAGTGGATAGTTATGTGCATGCATGACGGTAAGTCGCTTTGGATAAGCATCTGTTAAATGGCATATATTATATTAAGTCCACCGGCTGTTACATGTAAACCAGAATGACTATGTGTGTGCCCCACAGAGACATTGAGGAGATGTTGAAGACTGCAGCTTGGGACCAGGCGTCTACTGCCGTGCACGAGGTCACAATGAAGAGGGTCCCTCAGATTGGGTTCATCATAGATGTCAATGTAAGCATCCACTCAATGAAAATGTTAATGCTCATGCTGTAATTTCAAAACATACTCTCCATCCATGTCGTGTTTGTTCCTTGCTCCTTCTACAGAGCAACTACACCATGTATGAGGGAAACATCCGCAACATGACGGCTACCCTTTCAGTGAGTTGCAGGAGTGATCCATCCTTACAGGGCCTCAACACCACACAGGCCGGGCCCCTGGAGCCATTTAACTACAACACGTCCTCCAGAGGAAGCAGTTCCTGGGTCGTGACCTCCGCTGCTGGAAGTGTCTTGCTGATGCTCTGGATGACAGTGCTATAAGAATCTGTCCAGGCCAAGATGAGAAAAAACATCAGCACAACATCAGGTCCCTGAATTTTTTTTGTCCATTCTATACATTATATTTCTATTGCTCCCATTCGTGCTCTAATAATTACAATGAATTAATCAAAATAGCCCAATGGCTATGTCTATTTAGCATTGATTGCTCTTTGATTGCACTAATCAAGTATACACAGGCAATTGCACATTAGATCAACCAAACTTTGATTTTGATGATAGGTCTTTGTTTATTCATGGAAATAATTATTAGCCTGGAGCGTCCATGATATTTCTGTAAAAGTAGGTCTATTCAATTTTACAACATATTTAGTTAATTTTGTGATTAGACTGAAATTGTGATGAGTGTGATTAGATTAAAATGTGTTTCATCACCTTGACTGTGTTTGTGTCTGTCTTCTACATTTACATTTAAATGTACATCATTTAGCAGACGCTCTTATCCAGAGGGACTTACAAATTGGTGCATTCAACTTATGATAGCAAGTGGGATAACCACTTTTTTTCTTCTTTTTTTTATTTTTATGGGGGGGTGGGGGAGGGGGGGGGTAGAAGGATTGCTTTATACTATTCCAGGTATTCCTTAAAGAGGTAGGGTTTCAAGTGTCTCCGGAAGGTGGCTAGTGACTCCGCTGTCCTGGCGTTGTGGGGGAGCTTGTTCCACCATTGGGGTGCCAGAGCAGCAAATAGCTTTGATTGGGCTGAGCGGGAACTGTGCTTCTGTATAGGTAGGGGAGCTAGCAGGCCAGAGGTGGATGAACGTAGTGCCCTCGTTTGGGTTTCTATGGTGTTTTTATCTCATTGGTCTGTAAATCAAAATCATACTGCTTTGCTCTCTCAAAAAAGTTAAAACATATTGCTCATTTTTCTTTAAAGTTTATGGTTCCTTTCGGTGCTTAATTTGTCAATTGGGAGGTCCCGGAACACATAGTGTGTGTGTGTGGGGGGCTCTGAGGTACCAGAACACATTGAGAAAAAAAGTGTCAAACTCAACGTAGCAGCCAAGTAGCCTACTATCTATGGTGGTGAAACGGATCAGCACGGTGTAATTAATTCAAAGCATTTTAGACGTCACTGCAGTATGCCCAGATACTTGAGTATAGCTGCGGGGCTTACACAAGTCCCAATTTCTTATAGCCTAATTTTCTAGACTTCAATGTACTGTAAGGACAGACGCTTGGAGACGAGAAGCAAGTACAGGGAGTGAACATTTAATGAAAAAACAGACAGGAACAAAACACTGACAGCGTCTGGACAACGGAAATGAAACAACATTAATGCAGACACGGGGATCAAACTGAGGAACAGACAGATATAGGGGAGGTAATTAAGCAGTGATGAAGTCCAGGTGAGTCCAATGAACGCTGATGTGCGTAATTAAGGTAACAGGTGTGCGTAATGATGGGCAGCCTGGCGCCCTCGAGCGCCAGGGAGGGGGAGCAGGAGCAGGCGTGACAGTACCCCCCCCTAGGGAATGAGATGGCTAACGCGAATGAAATGATGAAGGCCAACAAGTCGGGTTCGGGTTAGCGACCATGCCCCCGGTCATGCGGTTACACCATATCAACAAAATATACTCTTGTTTGTTGTATTGTATGTCTCGGCTTGGTGCATGCTCAGGCTGCCCTTGCTTGAACCAGTTTGCATGCACATTGTCACCGGCTGCTTGGTGTTTCCAACAGTGACTTTCCTCTCCCGGAGGCCTGTACCTCGGCTGAGTCTGAGTTATGGGATGGATTTGGGTCTTTGGTCAGATCAAATGTCTCGTTTAGCCTGGGTTGTTGCATGCGGAAGCTGCCCTCGCTCAACCCGGGTCCTGTGCGCATTGTCGCCGGTTGTGGGAGGCTACTCTTGAAGGGAGAGGTTGGCCAGGTTCGGTGGGGACTCCCTGCCTTGGTCAAGCGTCACTTTCCTCTCTTCCCAGACTTGGTAAAAGAAGGGTCCGGCTCGCCTCTGTGATCTGGTTCTATGAGACTGTAGAGACAAGAATAGATAAACGCTGCAAAGCGTTGTTAACGCCAAGGCATGCTAGCTACTGCTACTAGCTATTACTGCCTCCCCACGGTAGAATTGAAGAGCAGCTCTGTCTTATCGAGGTTGAGCTTGAGGTGGTGGGCTGACATCCAAGCTGAGATGTCTGTCAGGCATGCAGAGATGCGTCACCACCTGGGTATCAGAAAGGGAGGAGGAGAAAAGTAGTTGTGTGTCATATGCATAGCAATGATAGGAGAGACCATGTGAGGATATGATGGAGCCGAGTGACTTGGTGTAAAGAGAAAAGAGGAGAGGGCCTAGAATCGAGCCCTGTAGTACGAACACATGGTGCTGACAAAGGACGACACAGGACGACCTGCCAGGTAGGATGCAATCCAGGAGTGTGCAGAGCCTGAGATGCCCAGCCCTGAGAGGGTGGAGAGGAGGATATGATGGATAACAGTGGCAAGGAAGTGGATAGATCTAGGAGGATGAGAACAGAGGAGAGAGAGTCAGCTTTGGCAGAGCGGAGAGTGTCTGTGACACAGAGGAGAGTGGTGTCAGTTGAGTGAGCCTCCTTGAAGCCTGACTGGTTAGGGTCAAGAAGATCATTCTGAGAGGGATAACGAAAGAGTTTGTCATAGACAGCACGCTCAAGTGTTTTGGAAAGAAAATAAAGAAGGGATAATGGTCTATAGTTTTTAATGTCAGATGGGTCGAGTGTTGGTTTGTTGAAGAGGGAAGCTGCTCTGACCATTTTTAAGTCAGAGGGGACGCAGCCAGTGGTCAGGGATGAGTTGATGAGGGAAGTGAGAAGGACTCCAGAGATGGTCTGGAGAAGGCAGGAGGGGATGGGGTCAAGTGGGCAGGTTGTCGGGCGGCCGGACATCACTAGTTATAGGATTTCATCTGGATAGAGAGAGGGGAGAAAGAGGTCAAGGCATAGGGTAGTTCTGTGTGAGTGAGGCCAGTGGACTCAGTAGGCTGAGAGATTGAGGAGGGAGGGGGAGGAGGTGGAGGATTAAGGAGGGAGGAAAAGTTGGAGAAGAGCAGGGGTTGGAACCTATTTTTCTTCTCCAATTGTTTAGTTCTGAACATAATTATATATTTTTTGTTCTGTTCCACTGTTCCGACCAGCAAAACAAAGTTCTAAACTGGTTCAAACCCCCTCAAAATGTACTGTTAATATTGTTCCTTTCTGGAACGGGCAAGCTATTTACATGCATTGGACAGACAAGTGTAGGGCGCGAGATGCGACTGAAATTTTGCGGGTGGGGAGAAAGCGAGAGAGGGTGGAGGTCATCTTGTTGTTATGACATGCATTATCTGAATTACGCCCACAGAATTATACCTACGGAGGACCGGCTTCTATGAAAGAACTTTGAATGTCTTTGAACTTCAGAGAGTTGGCTTAACGATGGAACAAAACTAGCTAGTTAGCTAACAAGCTTGTGTGTGCACAGCGGCACCAGAATTAAACCTTTTTAAAGTTAATAAATCCAATGTGAAATGTAATATCCTTAACTGGCGTTGAAAGAGTTAAAATAGTTAATCCATTCTTCTCCAATAAAAAATCTCTCTCCTTAATTTCTGAATCACGCTTGTAACGTCAGTAGTAGACTATGCTTCAGAGGGGGAGGGGCGGGTAGCCTACACACCCACACACAGTGGCATAGATTTTCAGCTGGCAGGCAGGCTGGAATAAGACACAGGAATACGTTTCTGAGTGACAGAGTGAGGGCTTTGCATAGGTGCTTTGTTGCATTTTTTGTGGGAAGAAAATGCATGGCACGTAAGATAACGGAGGAAATGGAGAAGAAGTTGGTGAAGCAACAGCTGTGCTGGAATGCGAACAATATGGGTGTCAGTTCTGATGGTATGGAGCGGGAGGATGAGGGTCAAGGACCGGAATGGTCGGTAGTGGAAAGACATAGAAGAGAGATCATGATACAGAAAGCAGTGGAGCGTCTAGTAAAGAAAGAGGGCCAAGGTAGGAAGCAAGAGTAGTGATGGAAAGTGGTGATAGTGTTTGATGAGACCACAGGGCCTCACCTACACCCTATCCGACTAACTATTGCAGTAGAGAAAGAGGTAGATGAAGTGAAATTAGCTCGGTTCATTGGAAATGGTAGATTGTTAATATTGTGTGACAGCCAGGCTCAGCAAGAGAAGATTTTGAAAATGGAAAAGCTTAATGGGAAGAAGATTAAAAGCCATGTCCCTGGTGTGTATGCTACATTGAGGGGAGTCATCACCGGGGTCCCAAATATCTATGTCCACAGATGATATTAAAGAAAATGTGATGGGAGGCAGAGTGATAAGTAGGAAAGAGGGTCAAAGAAGTGAAAGCTTATCAGTGATACTGAGGTTTGAGAAAGTCTTGCCGGGAAAAGTACAGATAGGATTCCTTTGTTTCAATGTTAGAGAATTTGTCCCATATGCACTGCAGTGTTTTAAATGCTAAAGAATGGGACATGTGTAGCTGCTCAGTGTAAAGGAAAGAAGTGCCTAGTGTGGAGGGGCACATGATTACGGTGAATGTGGAAGCAATGTGAAGGTTAAATGCTGTAATTGTGGGGGAGAACACAGTGAAGCATTTGGTGGATGCCAGGTACAGAGAGAGGCTAGAGAGGCTCAGAGATATAGGATCAGTCATGATGTATCATGTGCAGAGGCCGTAAAACAGATTGATAGAACTACAATGCAGACTGATGGAGCTTACATGGATGTACCTGTAGTAAGTGGACCTACTGTCAGGGCTGGAGCTTCTGATGGTCCTGGCATGGTTGAGGCCTGTTCAGAAATCTTGTGCTCATGAATGTGCGGTGTCAAAGGACACTTTGATAATGAATAAAGTTGACTTCATAGCTTTTATTGGTAAGATTATCAATACAACTTGGGTTGTGGAAAGCAGAAATGCCAGGTTGAAGGTTATTGTGGAGACGGCAAAAGAGATATTGGGGGTTACAGATGTTACTGTTGAAATGGTTGTTGACATGCTGAACAATCCTAAGGATGGAGTGTTTCAGCATGATATAGATAAAGTTTAATGGGGTTGGGGAGGTTTTTTGGGGGGAGGGTGTGGTAGAAGTTAGGGATTTATTAGGTTTATAACTGTAATTCAATGGTAGTACAGAATTGGGCAGATCATGATTGATCGTACATTCCAGCACAGTAGGTGGCGGGATGCACTTAAACAATTGTTTGCGGACCCCCATCATATCAAAGAAGAAGGAGAAGAACTCAGCCAGCAGGATCAGAAATGCTTAACGTAAAGAAGGTGGATTTTGTCTCTTTTATAGCAATGGTGATAAACGGTACTGCTCAAGTTTGAAAGAAGTCAAGAAAGATCGACATCATTGTTTCTGCAGCTGAACAATATCTGGGATTTAAAGATTTCACATCTGAAGAGCTCCATGGAGTAATGTCTCGAGCGGTCCCAGCCTGAGTAGGGAAGTTTGAGTTATCGAATGACTGAAGGAGTGGGAAGATTTGTCTTGATAATTTTTTTGTTTTTTTTGTTTTATTCGGATTAATGTAAATGTTTCCCTTCCTGTAATGTAATTTACTTTTCATTTGTAAATTTATTTACCCCCTGTCCAGTTGGTGTGGGAATGCACCTCATACGTTTGTTTGCGGACTACCATAGAATAAGAAGAACCACCTCAACGGGAAGTTGAGGGGCAGGATTTTCAGCTTGTCATTTTTTGCAGCCAAAGATTTGTATAACTAACTCAAGATAGTTATAAAAATCTGTCATAGTGGGCAAAACAAGCAAGGAGGTGGGCAGAGCCAAGCACGAGCTAGTGAGATCCTATTGGCGCGCTCTAGTATTTATTTGCATATTTCCTTTAGGGAACGCCTACTCTGAATTGTGCGTGTGCAAAAACTCAATTCGCCCTTGCACTCCCTCTAAACAACGCATTTTTTGAAACATTGGCAAAGGGTCAAGTCTACAAAACGCAGTCCACTCTGTTTGTTACATATTTTAGTTTTGGAAACAGAAAACTCTATGGAGATCAAATGTTTCATCGATGAGAAAATTAGCTGAACGTCGTCCAAAATCCATCTCGCTCCATATTTTACCACTGCTGGCCACTGGTGGGCTTCCTCTCATCACCATATTTGATAGTGAGTGGACCGGATACTTCACATTCATACATCCGGTGAAATATCTGGCTCATTGTTCTATCTCTGTGATGCAGCGGCTATCTGGAACGAAGCAAAGCAGCCCCCGCTTTTTAGACTAGGAATCAGCTGGCTAGCTAATGGCTATGCTTCAATCAGAATGATATCGCAGCGGGAACGAGGAGAACTTGCACGTTTTTATACTGTTACGGACCCCAACAAGCATAAGAAAGGATATACAGTGTACAAAGTCACTGCAAGGGTAAGTTGACAGAGCGAGGCTGTGTTGTTGACAGCTAGCTACCGTAACGTTAGTTAGCAGCTAGCTAGCTAACGTTTTCATTGTTGTTTTATCCTGTCATAACTACAACTGCGAATAATATTCATAAGGATTTGCTGTAGTTGATAAATAACGACATTGTAAACCTTATGTTGGCTGCTTATGTGTGACATTTTTTTTTTCACTTGCTAACGTGCTCCCGTCATTCAGCTAACGTTAACTAGCTAGCTGTCAAACTAGTGCCTGGCTTGCGCTAGCTAATAACTAGCTAGTTTATAATGTCTGACAATGGAGATCGAAAGCTGCCTAGTTAGCCAAGCTCGATGATAACAAGATCAAGAGAGGAGATTACATTGAATGCCACCTTCTGTCATACCACTATATGCTAAATAGATAGTTATTGTCAACAACAGTTAGTTAACTGAACAGCTGCCACTTATAAATCCAGCTAGCTGCTGCACCGTAGTATCTGTGCTTTAAAGCTGTCGACGATGAGTATGACGTGTCTCCTCTCTAACGCCCAGGAAGCTCCCATTCAAATTCCCATTAGATAACTCTGCAAGCGTTATTATGTCAAAATACTTTCGTTACTCACCAAATATGGGGTTTCGCTGAGTAACTAACTTAATTTACTCCCGTTATGGCTGGTATGTACTTCCAAAAAGGTCCAAATAAAATTGTACAAGCAACCTAAAAAATGCCTCTTCGGCAGTGGTGGAAAAAGTACTCAATTGTCACACTTGAGTAAAAGTAAAGATACAGTACCTACATAGAAAATGACTCAAGTAAAAGTCACCCAGTAAAATACTACTTGAGTAAAAGTCTAAAAGTATTTGGTTTGACTTATGTATCAAAAGTAAATGGAATTGCTAAAATGTACTTAAGTTAAAATTCCTTATATTAAGCAAACCAGACAGCACAATTTATTATTATTTTTTATAGACACACTCCAACACTCTATTTTCCTGTCAAAATGTAACAAGTACTTTTGGGTGTTAGGGAAAATGTATGGAGTTAAAAGTACATTCTTTTCTTTAGGAATATAGTGAAGTAAATGTTAGAAAAAATATAAATAGTAAAGTACAGATACCCACAAAAAAACGACCTATGTAGTACTTGAAAGTATTTTTACTTAAGTACTTTACACCACTGCTCTTCGGCACCTCTAATGTATTGGGCTGTTGTAGACTTTCGACCTGTGCCTGGCAGTAAGGTTAGTGCTATTCAGGTTCCTTGGGACGTGAGTGCTTATACATTTTTATGTTGACCTTTTTGGAAGTACATACTGGCCGTAACGCTTGCAGAGCTGTCTAATGGGAGTTTTAATCAGAGCTTCCTGTGCATTAGAGAGGGAACACGTCATACTCATCAACATTTCTAACACACAGATACGGGGCAGCTGGTTGCATACATTTTACTAATCAGTCTCAGTAAGTGCGTATGCAGCATGAGAGAACCTGCAGTCTATGCAATTTATTGTCCAGCAAAAGGAAGTCCATGGCAATGACCCAAAGTGACCCATAGTGCAAAAGTAATCATCATCGTTGCATCCAGACCCACTCCCAGAGATGTTGATGCTCTACCGTTAGTTTGTATTTCACATCAGATTCAGAAAGGTCACATCCCAGCAACGCAGATTTTAGCACTATCAGAGATTATTCTCCAAAGGGAACCATATCAAATCAAATCAAAATCAAATCAAATGTTATTGGTCACATACACATATTTAGCAGATGTTATTGCGGGTGTAGCGAAATGCTTGTGTTCATAGCTCCAACAGTGCAGTAGTATCTAACAATACACACATCTAAAAGTAAAATAATGGAATTAAGAAATATTAAATATTAGATTGAGCAATGTCGTAGTGGCATTGACTAAAATACAGTGGAATAGAATATAGTATATACAGATGAGATGAGTAAAGCAGTATGTAAACATTATTAAAGTGACTAGTGTTCCATTATTAAAGTGGCCAGTGATTCCAAGTCTATGTACAGTGGGGAGAACAAGTATTTGATACACTGCCGATTTTGCAAGTTTCCCTACTTACAAAGCATGTAGAGGTCTGTAATTTTTATCATAGGTACACTTCAACTGTGAGAGACGGAATCTAAAACAAAAATCCAGAAAATCACATTGTATGATTTTTAAGTAATTAATTTGCATTTTATTGCATGACATAAGTATTTGATACATTAGAAAAGCAGAACTTAATATTTGGTACAGAAACCTTTGTTTGCAATTACAGAGATCATACGTTTCCTGTAGGTCTTGACCAGGTTTGCAGACACTGCAGCAGGGATTTTGGCCCACTCCTCCATACAGACCTTCTCCAGATCCTTCAGGTTTAGGGGCTGTCGCTTGGCAATACAGACTTTCAACTCCCTCCAAAGATTTTCTATTGGGTTCAGGTCTGGAGACTGGCAAGGCCACTCCAGGACCTTGAGATGCTTCTTACGGAGCCACTCCTTAGTTGCCCTGGCTGTGTGTTTCGGGTCGTTGTCATGCTGGAAGACCCAGCCACGACCCATCTTCAATGCTCTTACTGAGGGAAGGAGGTTGTTGGCCAAGATCTTGCAATACATGGCCCATTCCATCCTCCCCTCAATACGGTGCAGTCGTCCTGTCCCCTCTGCAAAAAAGCATCCCCAAATAATGATGTTTCCACCTCCATGCTTCACGGTTGGGATGGTGTTCTTGGGTTTGTACTCATCCTTCTTCTTCCTCCAAACACGGCGAGTGGAGTTTAGACCAAAAAGCTCTATTTTTGTCTCATCAGACCACATGACCTTCTCCCATTCCTCCTCTGGATCATCCAGATGGTCATTGGCAAACTTCAGAAGGGCCTGGACATGCGCTGGCTTGAGCAGGGGGACCTTGCGTGCGCTGCAGGATTTTAATCCATGACGGCGTAGTGTGTTACTAATGGTTTTCTTTGAGACTGTGGTCCCAGCTCTCTTCAGGTCATTGACCAGGTCCTGCCGTGTAGTTCTGGGCTGATCCCTCACCTTCCTCATGATCATTGATGCCCCACAAGGTGAGATCTTGCATGGAGCCCCAGACCGAGGGTGATTGACCGTCATCTTGAACTTCTTCCATTTTCTAATAATTGCATCAACAGTTGTTGCCTTCTCATAAAGCTGCTTGCCTATTGTCCTGTAGCCCATCCCAGCCTTGTGCAGGTCTACAATTTTATCCCTGATGTCCTTACACAGCTCTCTGGTCTTGGCCATTGTGGAGAGGTTGGAGTCTGTTTGATTGAGTGTGTGGACAGGTGTGTTTTATACAGGTAATGAGTTCAAACAGGTGCAGTTAATACAGGTAATGAGTGGAGAACAGGAGGGCTTCTTAAAGAAAAACTAACAGGTCTGTGAGAGCTGGAATTCTTACTGGTTGGTAGGTGATCAAATACTTATCTCATGCAAATAAATGCAAATTAATTACTTAAATCATACAATGTGATTTTCTGGATTTATGTTTTAGATTACGTCTCTCACAGTTGAAGTGTACCTATGATAAAAATTACAGACCTCTACATGATTTGTAAGTAGGAAAACCTGCAAAATCGGCAGTGTATCAGATACTTGTTCTCCCCACTGTATATAGGGCAGCAGCTTCTAAGGTGCAGGGTTGTGTACCGGGTGGAAGCCGGCTAGTGATGGCTATTTAACAGTCTGATGGCTTGAGAGAGAAGCTGTTTTTCAGTCTCTCTGTTCCAGCTTTGATGCACCTGTACTGACCTCGCCTTCTGGATGATAGCGGGGTGAACTGGCCGTGGCTCAGGTGGTTGATGTCCTTGATTATCTTTTTGGCCTTCCTGTGACATCGGGTGCTGTAGGTGTCCTGGAGGGCAGGTAGTTTGCCCCCGGTGATGCGTTGGGCAGACTGCACCAGCCTCTGGAGAGCCCTGCGGTTGCGAGCGGTGCAGTTGCCGTACCAGGCGGGTATACAGCCCGACAGGATGCTCTCAATTGTGCATCTGTAAAAATTTGTGAGGGTTTTAGGGGCCAAGCCAAATTTCTTCAGCCTCCTGTGGTTGAAGAGGCGCTGTTGCGCCTTCTTCACCACACTGTCTGTGTGGGTGGTCCATTTCAGATCGTTAGTGATGTGTACGCCAAGGAACTTTAAGCTTTCCACCTTCTCCATTGCGGTCCCGTTGATGTGGATAGGGGCGTGCTCCCTCTGCTGTTTCCTGAAGTCCACGATCAGCTCCTTTGTTTTGTTGACATTGAGTGAGAGGTTATTTTCCTGGCACCACTCTCCCAGGGCCCTCACCTCCTCCCTGTAGGCGGTCTCGTCATTGTTGGTAATCAGGCCTACTACTGTTGTGTCGTCTGTAAACTTGATGATTGAGTTGGAGGTGTGCGTGGCCATGCAGTCATGGGTGAACAGGTAGTACAGGAGGGGGCTGAGCATGCACACTTGTGGGGCCCCTGTGTTAAGGATCAGCGAAGTGGAGGTGTTGTTTCCTACCTTCACCACCTGGGGGCGGCCCGTCAGGAAGTCCAGGACCCAGTTGCACAGGGCGGGATTCAGACCAAGGGACCCAAGCTTAATGATGAGCTTGGAGGGTATTATGGTGTTGAATGCTGAGCTATAGTCAATGAACAGCATTCTTACATAGGTATTCCTCTTGTCCAGATGGGATAGGGTAGTGTGCAGTGCGATGGCAATTGCATCGTCTGTGGATCTATTGGGGCGGTAAGCAAATTGAAGTGGGTCTAGGGTGTCAGGTAAGGTAGAGGTGATATGACCCTTAACTAGCCTCTCACAGCACTTCATGATGACAGAAGTGAGTGCTACGGGGCGATAGTCATTTAGTTCAGTTACCTTTGCTTTCTTGGGTACAGGAACAATGGTGGACATCTTGAAGCAAGTGGGGACAGCAGACTGGGATAGGGAGAGATTTAATATGTCCGTAAACACTCCAGCCAGCTGGTCTGCGCATGCTCTAAGGATGCGGCTAGTGATGCTGCCTGGACCAGCAGCCTTGCGATGGTTAACACGCTTAAATGTCTTACTCACGTCGGCCACGGAGAAGGAGAGCCCATAGTCCTTGGTAGCGGGCCGCGTCGGTGGGACTGTGTTATCCTCAAAGCGGGTGAAGAAGATGTTTAGCTTGTCTGGGAGCAAGACGTTGGTGTCCGCGACATTGCTGGTTTTCCCTTTGTAATCCATGATTGTCTGTAGACCCTGCCACATACGTCTCGTGACTGAGCTGTTGAATTGCGACTCCACTTTGTCTCTGTACTGACGTTTTGCCTGTTTGATTGCTTTACGGAGGGAATAACTACACTGTTTGTATTCGGCCATATTCCCAGTGACCTTGCCATGGTTAAATGCGGTAGTTCGCGCTTTCAGTTATCAACAGTCTTTCCAATGGCTACAATACCACACAACCAGTTCAGTGTCACACACGCACACACAAGGTACATGCACACATACCCTTGAAAAAAGGTTGATTTTTGTCATAAAGGTGCAGATGGGTGAGAGAGAGGGTTATATAATTTCCTCCTCCCTCAGTCTGTCTCTCTCTCTCTCTGGCTCTGTCACTGTGAGTGGTGCAGGAGGTCAAAACACTACAGGATTTTGAAACTGGGACACTCTGACGACGCATTCTGTCTCTGCCCACCATGTTCTAAGGAGAGGGACAGAAAGAATGAATATATAGATTCCTCCTTACCCACTACTGCAGTTTTTTTTCTGTATCAAAAATGGGATTAGGCGGTGGGTGTGACAGAGGGCGTGACCGGGAAATGGCAATGAGCACGATTGGCTGTTGCCGCGGCTACAGAGTGTGCAAAGCTGTCATCAAGGCAAAGGGTGGCTATTTGAAGAATCTCAAATATAAAATATATTTTGATTTGTTTAACACTTTTTTGGTTACTAGATGATTCCATATGTGTTATTTCATAGTTTTGATGTCTTCACTATTATTCTACAATGTAGAAAATAGTAAAAAATAAAGAAAAACCCTTGAATGAGTAGGTGTGTCCAAACTTTTGACTGGTAGTGTAGGTCCATTATCTTTTCTATATACTTTATATCTAGTTTTAGTGGTTTAAGTTTACACTTAAAGCGTTTTTCCATCCCGAAAACACTGTTTGGACTTAAGCTACCCGCTCAAGGATTACAATGGCAGAAAAATCCCTATATTGTACAACACCAGCTGCTAAGTACAATATTACTCAAAAATATATAAATGTCAATAAATCTCTAGGCCTATATTTAAGCAATAATTCACGAGGGGGTGTGGTATTTGGCCAATATACCACGGCTAAGGGGTGTTCTTACACATGACACAACGCGGAGTGCCTGGATACAGTCGTTTGCCGTGGTATATTGGCCATATACCACAAACCCCCGAGGTGCCTTATTGCTATTATAAACTGGTTACCAACGTAATTAGAACAGTAAAAATAAATTTTTGTTCATACCCGTGATATACCACGGCTTTCAGCCAATCAGAATTCAGGGATCGAACCACCCGATTTATAATATGCTATAATAAGTCATTTTTTCCCATGATACTGATGGCTCTTTATTGAAGGTATCGCACATTTTTTGGGGGGGTTGTCTGTGTGCCTTTGATAAAAGGATAAATCTGTTTTCCATTGTCCAGCTATCTTGGAGAGTTGCTGCCCCTTTGTGGTGTGTATGTATAGTGCCCTTTGTGTGTGCGTGTGGTGACATCTCGTTTGTGCACTGCTCCCCCACCCCGTCGCTGTATAATGTCCTCATTGTCAAGAGGCTAGAACTCGGAACCCTCCTCCTCTATTTGTGAATGACTCCACTCTCCACAGCAGAACAGGGAATGGCTACTACTGTTCTACAGGGCCCATCCATCCAGGGTCTCCATTTTGGGTCTGTAGTGCAATAGAGAAGAATAACTTTTGGTGGTGATGATGGTGGTGGGGCTGAAGGTTGCTAGGTGATCCTAATCCGTCTCTTTTTCTCTCCCCCTCAGATCATCTCCAGAAAGAACCCGGAGGACGTCCAAGAGGTAAGAACTACAGGATTATCTGACCATGATGGGACGAAAGTGAGAGAAGAGGGGATAGAGGGAAAACGGAGAGCGTGTGCGAGAGAATGGCTTGAGATTTTGCTCCTATGGCTGGGCATGTTGCAGAGGTTGTAACCACAGTTATAACCGTGGTGACCATGGTGACCTTTGCAGTAGCTGTGACAATATCCACTGTTCTTATCACAAAACCAGACCTTGCGTGTGAACCAGTGTGGGAAATAAAAATTTTGGTCCACCAGCCACTGTGGCAGGTAGATAATAAAATCTACCAGCCACTCTGATTTTTTTACCAGCCAAAATATATTTGTCTTCATAATTACACCAAAAATCACAAAAATGAGCATGCTTTCTAATGTATTACTAGTAAGAATAATTGGGTATATTGCTGAATTTAATTTAATGTGTGACCTGCGTCTTTTAACCAATGTATGTTAAAATAAATCATTTAGATCCAATAATAAAAACAGATAAGCAGTTCAATAACTGACCATCAAGAATAAACAAAGTGCCTGCCCTGCCACAAAATGCTGAGTGATACAGCTTATTTATTATTATAGTTCAGGTCTAAGTAGAACTGTAGAAGCACACAAATAAATCTAGGAGAACAAAGACTTTTGGGAGTGATCCATGCACAATTAGGTGAGACAAATGTTCCGCTGGATCTTTAAGGGACAGGTCGCCGTCCATGATAACTTCGGCACTTGCTTGTCTGTGATGGAAAAAAATCTCAGACTGCGATGTCTTCATAGCAGCAGACGGTTGCAGCAAACTCAAACTTACATTGAAAGACAACCTAGCATGTGAACAAAATGATGTAACTGTTCAAGAAACACGAGAACAAAGTTACACTTTAGTAGCCTTTCTTGTCAATTTGACCAACTTCTACATGTGGGCTTAAAAAAATATACATAAAAAATCCCAAATGCTCTGTGTGCAACGTGGCTGGTGAAATATACATTCTTACGGCCCGTGTACACTAGGGGCGGAACCGCGCAGTGAAAACCCGCTTCCCATTCATTTTCAATGGAAGGAAAACGTTGAGAAGCGGGGGTGGTCGGGGGACTGTTGGGTGGTGCGAACGTGGCGTGGAGGCGGTGAAAATGTTCAGCATTTCCCAACTTTATGCAAATCACCAGCGGCGAACGCTGGGCGATGACCAATCATATCGAGTGGTTCCCATGACGATTTTTGACACTCTGCGACCCAACGCTAGAGACTTTCTTCAGCAAAGCTGGCTGACAAAAATACTATAATGGAAGCAAATGTAAGTAATTATAATGTCGTAACGAATCATGAAAAAAAATGTACAGTTGAGAGGAATAAGTTAATGTAGAGACGATTATGCATAATTTACGAAAATGTCTATTTAGCCAGCTCGCTGGCTAGCTAACGTTAGCTAGCTAGCTTTATGAGCGTTTTGTTGTTTAATGTTTTAGGGACTCCTGAGAACCATTAAACCAGGCTGTTGTCTTGTGAAACAGTGGATGTAAAGAATCTAGCTAGCTAAAGCATTTACTGCAAATTGAAAGTACAATTTTGTAAGCTTGCCTTGCAATGCAGCTGAAGTAATGTAGTTAGCTAACTCTTTTCTTGCTTATTGTGTAGTGGAGGATAAAAATACCTGTATGCCTATGAATGTGTAGCTAGCTATGTAGCCAATCTGTATGTGGACCTTAAAACATTTGGTATGAAAATTAGTTCAGAACAGTGGTTTTAATTGCTTCCACCAGTTAATCATTAGTCCCCAAGAAATTGCAGAAAATTACTGTGACACACATGACTGTTACATGCCAAAATTATAATGTGTTTTTCAGTCATATCCAATACCAGGAGTATCAAACTCCAGTCTTTGAATTATGCTGTGTCTGCGTGTACTATACAGTGGGGGAAAAAAGTATTTAGTCAGCCAACAATTGTGCAAGTTCTCCCACTTAAAAAGATGAGAGAGGCCTGTAATTTTCATCATAGGTACACGTCAACTATGACAGACAAATTGAGAAAAAAAAATCCAGAAAATCACATTGTAGGATTTTTTATGAATTTATTTGCAAACAAGCAAGACTTCTGGCTCTCACAGACCTGTAACTTCTTCTTTAAGAGGCTCCTCTGTCCACTCATTACCTGTATTAATGGCACCTGTTTGAACTTGTTATCAGTATAAAAGACACCTGTCCACAACCTCAAACAGTCACACTCCAAACTCCACTATGGCCAAGACTAAAGAGCTGTCAAAGGACACCAGAAACAAAATTGTAGACCTGTACCAGGCTGGGAAGACTGAATCTGCAGCTTGGTTTGAAGAAATCAACTGTGGGAGCAATTATTAGGAAATGGAAGACATACAAGACCACTGATAATCTCCCTCGATCTGGGGCTCCACGCAAGATCTCACCCCGTGGGGTCAAAATGATCACAAGAACGGTGAGCAAAAATCCCAGAACCACACGGGGGGACCTAGTGAATGACCTGCAGAGAGCTGGGACCAAAGTAACAAAGCCTACCATCAGTAACACACTACGCCGCCAGGGACTCAAATCCTGCAGTGCCAGACGTGTCGCCCCTGCTTAAGCCAGTACATGTCCAGGCCCGTCTGAAGTTTGCTAGAGTGCATTTGGATGATCCAGAAGAGGATTGGGAGAATGTCATATGGTCAGATGAAACCAAAATAGAACTTTTTGGTAAAAACTCAACTCGTCGTGTTTGGAGGACAAAGAATGCTGAGTTGCATCCAAAGAACACCATACCTACTGTGAAGCATGGGGGTGGAAACATCATGCTTTGGGGCTGTTTTTCTGCATAGGGACCAGGACGACTGATCCGTGTAAAGGAAAGAATGAATGGGGCCATGTATCGTGAGATTTTGAGTGAAAACCTCCTTCCATCAGCAAGGGCATTGAAGATGAAACGTGGCTGGGTCTTTCAGCATGACAATGATCCGCCCGGGCAACGAAGGAGTGGCTTCGTAAGAAGCATTTCAAGGTCCTGGAGTGGCCTAGCCAGTCTCCAGATCTCAACCCCATAGAAAATCTTTGGAGGGAGTTGAAAGTCCGTGTTGCCCAGCGACAGCCCCAAAACATCACTGCTCTAGAGGAGATCTGCATGGAGGAATGGGCCAAAATACCAGCAACAGTGTGTGAAAACCTTGTGAAGACTTACAGAAAATGTTTGACCTGTGTCATTGCCAACAAAGGGTATATAACAAAGTATTGAGAAACTTTTATTATTGACCAAATACTTATTTTCCACCATAATTTGCAAATAAATTCATAAAAAATCCTACAATGTGATTATCTGGATTTTTTTTCTCATTTTGTCTGTCATAGTTGACGTGTACCTATGATGAAAATTACAGGCCTCTCTCATCTTTTTAAGTGGGAGAACTTGCACAATTGGTGGCTGACTAAATACTTTTTTCCCCCACTGTATGTATTACAATTATACACTTTAACAGTCTTACCAATCCTGGTCCTGAGACATCAATAATTACACAATGTAGACACATAATTTAACTAGTTAAAGGTTGATTTGTAATTAATATATACAGGACCGGAATTACAAAAACAGTACACTACACTTCCTATGCACTACACTTCCTCACCAGCTCATTTCCTTAATCTGCACTGATCGGAGGACACAGTGTAGCTGTAGTATTTCATACAATTAGAGACTTAATTTCAACCTGTAGAGAATGTGAACCAATTCCAGTAGAGAAAGCTTTAATGAAAGAAGTTCATTATCCAAGTGTTATAAATACATAAAACATGCATTAGAAATATTATAATTATAATATATTATAAATACAAGTTCAATCTGCACATCAATGCACATCTGGTTTGCATTATAAAAACAGAGGAAGAAAGAGGAGGTGGGGAGAGAGGTGTGAGAAAGTGTCAAAGACAGACAAGGGGAAAGAGATGAGATCAAAAGAGCAGGGAAGACGGTATATGATTGATTAATTACAGTGCTACTAAACATCATATTTTCTCAGGTCATCACAATTACATTATAGTGTCTCTAGCGGTGTCTCCTAACCAGCCTTGGGTCCCCAATTGGCCCGAGGGTTATCTTAAAGCGGGTGAGGTGGCGATGACGGGACTGGGGGTTGGTATCCTCTCTCACATCAAAACATACCTACAGATGGAGAGAGAGATGGCATGATTAAGCCTGGTCTTTTTAATTCTAACACTGTCAGTCATCATAATCATCAGGAGGTGAAATGCAAAACTGACCATGGATCATTTACTCTTGGACAACTACATCTCGATCTGTATTTCAATGTAAAGCATCTATTTTATAATACTTCCTGTTGACCTGACCATGCTGTGCCCTCTGTCTCAGGCAGTTCAGAAGCGGGAGGGGTTCACATACAGTACCAGTCAAAAGTTTGGACACACCTACTCATTCAAGGGTTTTTCTTAATTTTTTACTATTTTCTACATTGTAGAATAATAGTGAAGACATCAAAACTATGAAATAACACATGGAATCATGTAGTAACCAAAAAAGTGTTAAATAAATCAAAATATATTTTATATTTGAGATTCTTCAAAGTAGCCACCCTTTGCCTTGATGACAGCTTTGCTCACTCTTGGCATTCTCTCAACCGGCTTCATGAGGTAGTCACCTGGAATGCATTTCAATTAACAGGTGTGCCTTGTTAAAAGTTAATTTGTGGAATTTATTTCCTTCTTAATAAGTTAGAGCCAATCAGTTCTGTTGTGACAAGGTAGGGGTGGTATACAGAAGATAGCCCTTTTTGGTAAAAGACCAAGTCCATATTATGGCAAGAACAGCTCAAATAAGCAAAGAGAAACGACAGTCCATCACTACTTTAAGACATAAAGGTCAGTCAATCTGGAAAATGTCTTCAAGTGCAGTCGCAAAAACCATCAAGCGCTATGATGAAACTGGCTCTCATGAGAACCGCCACAGGAATGGAAGACCCAGAGTTACCTCTGCTGCAGAGTATACGTTCATTAGATTTAGCAGCCTCTGAAATGGCAGCCCAAATAAATGCTTCACAGAGTTCAAGTCACAGACACATCTCAACATCAACTGTTGAGGGGACTGTGTGAATCAGGCCTTCATGGTCGAATTGCTGCAAAGGAACCACTACTAAAGGACACCAATAATAAGAAGAGACCTGCTTGGGCCAAGAAACACGAACAATGGACATTAGACCGGTGGAAATGTGTCCTTTGGTTGGAGTCCAAATTGGAGATTTTTGGTTCCAACCGCCGTGTCTTTGTGAGACGCGGTGTGGTGAACGGATGATCTCCGCATGTGTAGTTCCCACCATGAAGCATGGAGGAGGTGTTGTTATGGTGTGGGGTTGCTTTGTAAATAAATCTGTCTGTGATTTATTTAGAATTCAAGGCACACTTAACCAGCATGGCTACCACAGCATTCTGCATCGATACACCATCCCATCTGGTTTGGGCTTAGTGGGACTATCATTTGTTTTTCAATAGGACCATGACCCAACACACCTCCAGGCTGTGTAAGGGCTATTTTACCAAGAAGGACAGGGATGGAGTGCTGCATCAGATGACCTGGCCTCCACAATCACCCGACCTCAACCCAATTGAGATGGTTTGGGATGAGTCGGACGGCAGACTGAAGGAAAAGCAGCCAACAAGTGCTCAGCATATGTGGGAACTCCTTCAAGACTGTTGGAAAAGCATTCCAGGTGAAGCTGGTTGAGAGAATGCCAAGAGTGTGCAAAGCTGTCATCAAGGCAAAGGGTGGCTATTTGAAGAATCTCAAATATAAAATATATTTTCATTTGTTTAACACTTTTTAGGGTACTACATGATTCCATATGTGTTATTTAATAGTTTTGATGTCTTCAATATAATTCCAGAATGTAGAAAATAGTAAAAATAAAGAAAAACCCTTGAATGAGTAGGTGTGTCCAAACTTTTGACTGTTACTGTATATAAAGAGACCGTTTTCAAAAGAGACAGTGTTCAACAGGAATCTCTGTGTGTCCTCACCTGGTGTCCACACTGAGTGGCTCCAGAGTACTTTATGCTGAAAAACATGCACATACACCCGAGGACAAACAATATAGCGTAGTTACATAAATATAAATGTGTCTTACTATTCTCCATGGTTGGTCCTCCTGCCTATTCTTTGAAGGTGGAAGGACACCTGAGCCTGCTTACTGCACAACACAATCCATCAATCAGATTGATACACCAGTGTGTGGGTTGTAGGGTGTCTAATTGTTCAAAAACATTTTCAATATGGGTGACTCTTAAGAACTTATGTTTTTGTGCAGACATCACCCTTACCTGAAGAGCACCCTCACCTGAGAAGTAGAAATCAAAGGGAAAGAAACTAGGAATTGTAATAGCTGCAGTTGACATAGCTTATTAAATGGAAGAATGCTCTTTATTGCAATGTGGGTGGCTCTTAAAATAGCCTTTGGTTGTGCATAGTGTAGTCTATGGTGTTGCCAGGGAACAGCACCCTCTTCGAAGAATTAGGAGGTGAAGATCTCCTCCACACTGATTGCCTCCCATTCTGCGTTGTTGGCCCCCATCCGTGCAACATCCTGCAGAGCAGCAGACCTCTCCTCTGGCAAACGGCGGAGAGCTGCATGTCCCCTCCTGTTCCTCGTGTCCATCCTCATGAAATTATGCAGGACACCGGTAGCCTTCACACATGCCTGAATTCCCCCATGAGGCAGTCCCAGATGGCCCTGGTCACACTCGCGACAATGTACCCAACTGTGAAGTGCCCTACACGGTAACTGTAGGCAATCGTTTTGAAGGAATCTCCAGTTGCAAGGTATCTGTAGGAATATGGAAGATAATGTTCACCAACTACTTCTCAGATAGAGTTCAATGTGTCAAATCGGAGGGCCTGTTGTCTGGACCTCTGGCAGTCTCTATGGGGGTGCCACAGGGTTCAATTCTCGGGCCGACTCTATTCTCTGTGTATATCAATGATTTTGCTCTTGCTGCTGGTGACTCTCAGATCCACCTCTACGCAGACGACACCATTTTGTATACATCTGGCCCTTCATTGGACACTGTGTTAACAAACCTCCAAACGAGCTTCAATGCCATACAACACTCCTTCCATAGCCTCCAACTGCTCTTAAACGCTAGTAAAACTAAATGCATGCTCTTCAATTGAACGCTGCTTGCACCTGCCCGCCCGACTAGAATCACTACTCTCGGTGGGTCTGACTTAGAATATGTGGACAACTACAAATACCTAGGTGTCTGGTTAGACCGTAAACTCTCCTTCCAGACTCACATTAAGCATCTCCAATCCAAAGTTAAATCTAGAATCGGCTTCCTATTTCGCAACAAAGCCTCCTTCACTCATGCTGCCAAACATGCCCTCGTAAAACTGACTATCCTACCGATCGTTGACTTTGGCGATGTTATTTACAAAATAGCCTCCAACACTCTACTCAGCAAATTGGATGTAGTCTATCACAGTACCATCCGTTTTGTCACCAAAGCCCCATATACTACCCACCATTGTGACCTGTACACTCTCGTTGGCTGGCCCTCACTACATATTCGTCGCCAATCCCACTGGCTCCAGGTCATCTATAAATCTCTGCTAGGCAAATCCCTGCCTTATCTTAGCTCATTGGTCACCATAGCAACACCCACCCGTAGTATGCGCTCCAGCAGGTATATCTCACTGGTCATCCCCAAAGCCAACACCTCCTTTGGCCGCCATTCCTTCCAGTTCTCTGCTGCTAATGACTGGAACGAACTGCAAAAATCTCTGATGCTGGAGACTCTTATCTCCCTCACTAACTTTAAGCATCAGTTGTCAGAGCAGCTTACCGATCACTGCACCTGTACACAGCCCATCTGTAATTAGCCCACCCAACTACCTCATCCCCATATTGTTATATATTTTGCTCATTTGCACCCCAGTATCTGTATTTGCACATTATCTTCTGCACATCTATCACTCCAGTGTTAATACTAAATTGTAATTATTTTACACTATGGCCTATTTAATGCCTTACCTCCATAACTTACTACATTTTAACACACTGTATATAGGTTGTGGTATTGACTGTATGTTTTGTTTATCCCATGTGTAACTCTGTGTTGTTGTGTTTTTTATCGCACTGCTTTGCTTTATCTTGGCCAGGTCGCAGTTGTAAATGAGAACTTGTTCTCAACTGGCTTACCTGGTTAAATAAAGGTGAAATAAAAATAAAATAAAAGGTAATAATTAGACTTTTACATCACCAGGTCATTGTGGATTACTAAAGTATAATATCTCTTATAACAAATCATGAAACATTGGATTGATAGATGCATGTGCACACACGTGCATGTGTAGCATGTGACAACAGCAGGATCATATCAAGGAAAATGAATACATAAATACCACTTGAGGCTTGATGATGAGTTGATCATTTGTAGTGCTAAGGCAAAAACGTATTTGACAGCTGGAGCTGCTATCCTTTCACCCTCTTTCATGGCTGTTAGCAAGCTACCTACAAATGTGTTTGTGTTTTTTCATTTCAATGATAAATGCATCAAGATAGCTAGCTAATATGAAGTTATTTAATTCATCTAGCTAGCTAGCTATACAGTATTTATACGTTAGTAGCTCATTTGTGACCGACCGCCTCGATTCGGTCTTATGTAGTAAAATTTGAAATTGTGTTTTTTTACATTGGATAAAAGTAGAGACTCAGAGCTAGAAAATGGTGTATCATACACTGCAGTTGAGGAACAAATGGGAAAGTAATTCTGCTTTGAAAGTTGAAAAAGTTGTAACCCCACTTTTGAGAAAATGGCCTTGAATGTTTTGGGACACCAACTCGTGAGCTCTTCTTTGTCTACACCCATTCAGCATCATTCTTAAGCCTTCTCTTTAAGGATTCACATGTGAGGCCATGTGCTAAACAGTGAGTACGGTAGTGTAGAACCAAAGATTTCAAGACTAAAGGCTGGTTTATACTACTTCTATCGACATGTCTGTATACAGTTGTCGCAGTGACATCATGAACATTCTATTGTCATCCAACATCAAACTTGTCGTTATAAAAAAAAGAATAAGCACAGAAACGTCAGGCTGCATGACATCAGCATCCTGGGGGTCCAAAATAGCATAAACTGGTGCATTTTAACACCAATAAACCCAATCCGTTAAAAAATGAATTTAGTATACAGTGGGGAAAAAAAGTATTTAGTCAGCCACCAATTGTGCAAGTTCTCCCACTTAAAAAGATGAGAGTGGCCTGTAATTTTCATCATAGGTACACGTCAACTATGGCAGACAAAATGAGAAAAAAAATCCAGAAAATCACATTGTAGGAATTGTAATGAATTTATTTGCAAATTATGGTGGAAAATAAGTATTTGCTATGCAAACCGTAGTCTGGCTTTATTATGGCGGTTTTGGAGCAGTGGCTTCTTCCTTGCTGAGCGGCCTTTCAGGTTATGTCGATATAGGACTCGTTTTACTGTGGATATAGATACTTTTGTACCTGTTTCCTCCAGCATCTTCACAAGTTCCTTTGCTGTTGTTCTGGGATTGATTTGCACTTCGCACCAAAGTACGTTCATCTCTAGGAGACAGAACGCGTCTCCTTCCTGAGCGGTATGACGGCTGTGTGGTTCCATGGTGTTTATACTTGCGTACTATTGTTTGTACAGATGAGCGTGGTACCTTCAGGCGTTTGGAAATTGCTCTCAAGGATGAACCAGACTTGTGGAGGTCTACAATTTATTTTCTGAGGTCTTGGCTGGTTTCTTGTGATTTCCCCATGATGTCAAGCAAAGAGGCACTGAGTTTGAAGGTAGGCCTTGAAATACATCCACAGGTACACCTCCAATTGACTCAAATGACTCTTCTAAAGCCATGACATCATTTTCTGGAATTTTCCAAGCTGTTTAAGGGCACAGTCAACTTAGTGTATGTGAACTTCTGACCCACTGGAATTGTGATGCAGTGAATTATAAGTGAAATAATCTGTCTGTAAACAATTGTTGGAAAGATTACTTGTGTCATGCACAAAGTAGATGTCCTAACCGACTTGCCAAAACTATAGTTTGTTAACAAGAAATTTGTGGAGTGGTTGAAAAACAAGTTTTAATGACTCCAACCTAAGTGTATGTAAACTTCCGACTTCAATTGTAGGTGATTTGATGACGTTGAAATGGTGCTGGAATAGTGGAGGCAGCTCCTGTTTTCTTTGGGACTTGTGGTAACTCTCTGTCGTTATAAATGAATAGTTGTTTAGTAGTCCGAAAATGTCGGAAAGATTAACTTGCTTGACCATGCTGTAGGTCATGTAACTGTTTGTTACATGCAATATGCTTTGTGGACATCACCGGACAGATGTTGCTCTCCGGTTTTGTGATAAATCAAAGATATGGTTCCTGCCACTGTGTCTTCTTATTGTCTCGGCCTTAGGCAAGGCATATGAACTAACAGGTAATAGAGCAAACAACGCAATTATCACAACAGGTTGGAATATGGCTTTTTTGTGGGGAGGCTTGGCTTCCCCAGTGATTTTACCCACGCACCGCTACTGCATATAGAACTGTAGGTTGGTGATACGCTGGAAAGGGTTGCAGCATATGCCTGTACACACACAGCCCTGAGGCCCGCCCTAATACAGCAGGCATGATCCCAATTACGTTTGTGTGTGTGAGAGAGAGAGATAGGAAGAGAGGAATGGGAATACACACAGCTCCATTGTTGAGTAGTCCTTCTTTTTGGGAGTGGTGCTGTGTCTCGTGTCCCTCACACACTGGACCGGCAGCCCAGACCAGAGCACTCCAAGCTGGTGTTCAGACCTCTCTGTCTGCCCTATACTACCTCTGGACCTGGGGCTGGATGTCTGGAGCTGGTCTGGAGCTGGTATGGGGCTGTTCAGGTTGGGTGGAGGGGTTTTACTGGAGTTAGTGAATGTGAGTCTGTTTGTGGAGAGAGAGAAAGAGGGGATGTGAATGTTCTTGTGTGGAGATTTACGTAAGAGGTGTGTGTGTTTGTAGAGGTTTCGTCATGTGAGTGTGTGTGCTCCTAGAGAGTGGTGGCATTGACGGTCATACTTTTTTTCTTGCTAAGACCATCTCTCTCTCTCGCCCCCTCTCTCTCTCTCTCTCTCTCCCTCTCTCTAGATCACGGTGTGGAAGAGGTACAGTGATTTCCGGAAACTTCACCACGACCTCTGGCAGCTCCACAAGAATCTCTTCAGCCAATCAGAGCTCTTCCCACCCTTCGCCAAGGCCAAAGTGTTTGGTAAGGGGCCACTATGAACATATTACATGACATGATGTGTGTGTGTGTGATAAACACAGTGTAATAAACCCAGTGTGTGTAGGTCGTTTTGATGAGACAGTGATTGAGGAGAGGAGGCAGTGCTCAGAGGATCTGTTACAGTTCTCTGCTAACATCCCAGCCCTCTACAGCAGCCAGCACATCCAGGACTTCTTCAAGGTACACACACACACACACACACTCACATACAATCATCATATACGCTGCTGCTACTCTGTTTATTATATATCCTGGTGCCGAGTCACCTTACCCCTATACATATCTACCTCTATCGATCCAGTATCCCTGCACATTGTAAATATGGAACTGACCCTGTATATAGTATGCATACTTTCTCCTGTTCTTATTTTATATCTTGTGTGTTTTTGTTATACCTTGTTATTTTTAGTATTACATTGTTATTGATTACTGCATTGTTGGGGTTAGAGCTTGCAAAAAAAGTTATTTCACTGTACTTGTGCATGTGACATTGAAACACACATGAACACACATGAACACACACATGAACACAGACAAACCTCCTTCAAGGTACTGGTCCACCTAGCGTCACTTTGCTAATAAACATCTGTCCCTGACTCATCATAGGCTCACTGTCCAATTGGCTCCCTCTCTGATTGGTTGTTGGTTGTGTTTCAGGGAGGGGAGGTCAGCGACGGCTCAGAGCTTATTGGACCGGCCGAACCCTTCTTGGACTTCCTGGCTGACAGCCTATCAGACTGCAGCTCTGAAGGTAGGGCAGGACCTGAGGAGTGTTCATTACAGTTTCATCCCAGTTTAACCTCATATTTGAGTAAAAAGGACACCTACCCTTGTATCACTCATTGTTTGTGTGTCTGTGTGTCTTTCTCCAGTTCAGAGGGATATCGGTGGAGCAGATGATTTGACCATTACCAGTCAGTCTGAATATGGAGGTAAAAACAATATTGTGTGTGTGTTTCTACATTCCTGTATTTGTGTGTTGTCTGTACTGATGTCTATGTGTCCCCTCCCCAGGTCCGTCCAGTGACAGTGACCTGACCTCCCTGGCCGTAGACATAGACTCTTTGGCAGAGCTGGACGATGGCATGGCCTCAGGCCGCAGCTCGCCCAACCAGCCACTGGGAGGCTCCAGCACCATCACCAGTACCCACAGCAGCCCCTCTCTGCCCCCCCTGTATGACTACCAGCAGCACCACCATCAGCAGCACACCTCCAACCCAGCCCCCGGCTCCCCAGCCCCCGAGGTCAGCCGAGCCAGCAGGACAGCGCTGTTCCCCTCCAGTCTGAGGAGAGGTAACGCTAACGCTAGGGAAACCAAGAGAGACTACCTGGACAGGGCTAGCGAACACATCCGATTGGCCGTGCAGAAGGAAGCAGAGCAGGACTACCAATCAGCGTTCTCCTACTACAGGAGCGGGGTGGATTTGCTTCTGCAAGGGGTGCAAGGTAGGTACCTTGGATGGAAACACTAGGTACTTTGTTGAGGAAACAATGTTTGTGGTGCTGTGATAAGGGGTTCTGTTGAGAGGAAGCGATGGCCAGCCATGTTGTCACTAATGACTGTTATTAACTCAACACCCCTTGGAACATCAGTTACAGCTCTTAGTCCAGACACACACTACTACGCTACACAATACCTCTCGCTTTCACTCTCTCTCTCTCTCTCGTTTTCACTCTCTCTCTCTCGCTTTCACTCTCTCTCTCTCGTTTTCACTCTCTCTCTCTCGTTTTCACTCTCTCTCTCGCTTTCACTCTCTCTCTCGCTTTCTCTCTCTCTCTCTTTCACTCTCTCTCTCTCTCGCTTTCACTCTCTCTCTCTCGTTTTCACTCTCTCTCTCTCGCTTTCACTCTCTCTCTCTTTTTCACTCTCTCTCTCGCTTTCACTCTCTCTCTCTCGCTTTCACTCTCTCTCTCTCTCGCTTTCTCTCTCTCTCTCTCGTTTTCACTCTCTCTCTCGCTTTTCACTCTCTCTCTCTCGTTTTCACTCTCTCTCTCTCTTGTTTTCACTCTCTCTCTCTCTCGTTTTCACTCTCTCTCTCGTTTTCACTCTCTCTCTCTCTCGTTTTCACTCTCTCTCTCTCTCGTTTTCACTCTCTCTCTCTCGCTTTTCACTCTCTCTCTCTCTCGTTTTCACTCCCTCTCTTTCTTTTCTTCTCTCTCGCTCGTACTCATACAAACACTTGCACTCACCCGATTAGGGGGAAATGGTGTGTTGGTACAAATGCGGTGCGTGATTGATTGGTTTTGTAATCTGAATTGGCTGGTTCTAAGTGTTTGTACCTTATCTAATTCTCCATCTCCCTCTCTCCTCTCTCTCTCCAGGCGAGCCCAGCCCTACAAGGCGGGAGGCAGTGAAGAGAAAGACGGCTGAGTATCTGATGCGTGCTGAGCAGATATCCAATCAGCATCTGAGAAGCAGCATGGGTCAAGGGTCAACACAGACAGTGGTCAGTGGCTACAAACAATATCATTGGCTAACTGATGCACCCTGATAATAATTATTGTAAAAGACAACATTTCTTCTCAATGACTTGCCTGGCTACACAAAGGTTAAATAAAATCAATCTTATGTCAATGTCCATCTATCTCAGGCCATGGGGGCGCAATGCTCTACAGCTGCCTGCAGAGGGGGTCAGCAGAGTCCAGCCGAGGAGCTCAGGGCCTACAGAGTGCTGGGGGTCATCGATAAGGTCAGTCTGGGGAGGGATGGGTTAAAGGTCAGTCATATAGACTGTTTCTTTTAGGTCGGTTCGGATGGAGAGGAAGCCACTTTAGACTATTGAGAAGCATCCTGTGGGCAGTTCTCATCGGGTTCAAAGTGGTTTCCTCTCCTCATCTCCTTTCCTAGATCTAAGAATGTAGAAAGACTACTGTGTTACCTGTTTTCACCTATCCAGGTCTTTAAAATCAGCTAGGATCAAGGAAAGGAGACGAGGAAAGGAAGCCAGTGTGTAACACTAACTATTGAAGTATGTGTCGGGGTGCCACAAGGTCAGTTTAGGTTACTGGTCTTCTCAAACAGCTGCTGGCAAAGTGACTCCAGCACTGGAGCATGAAATGACTTGGCAGGCAGAGCGGACATCGCACAACACAGAATCAATGGAGCTCAGCACACAGGCCAGAGCCACAGCTCTATACAACACAACCAAACACGTATAACATTGACACAGTATAACACACAACATGTGTTGTAGCACTACACAAAACTAAAACCATACAATGTTTGCACACAACTCAGCAACACATCTAAGCACCCGTGGGAATTTGCTCCCTTATTCTGTGCATAAAAAAATGCGGCTAACGAAAGATAACAGCATTGTATTTTAACCTGATGGACAATGACATACACAACACAACACAGCTTTTCTCTTCTCCTCCTCCCTCCTTCTCTCACTTTTAATTGGGGACAGGGAGACAGATGGAGAGAGCTCCTCACCCCTACGCCTCCTCTCCCTTCCCCTCCTCTCCCCCGTCCCTGATGTTGGTGTCTTAATTATATTAGCGCCCTGGCTAGCACTTTCACTCTGTTTACTCACAACTCCATTCATATCCATTTAGCCTGCACCTGTTTGGGCCCAGCCAGGGTCACTGAGAGAATAACACACACACACACACACCGCCACATATGCTCCAGCTCTCCCCTGAGAGAGGGAGCGGGAGAGAAATGGAGATGTCAGAGAGAGGAGGAGAAGTGAAGGAGAAAAGAAATTAAGATGTCAGGAAAGAGAGAGGAAGGGAGGGCGTGCAGGGAGGTGAAACGGACATGATTTAAGAGTGAGGGAGGGAGGCAGGGAAGAGAGGAGATGGAGGGGTAATGTTATGCCTGTATTCTATTTGTCTTTCCCTTCAGGTTCTTCTGGTTATGGACAAGAGAACCCAGGAGACCTTCATTTTGAAAGTAAGTCTATGTGGTGAATTAGTAGTCTTACTAGTGTGTGTGTCAGTCCCATGTATCCAGCCTAACGGTGTGTGTGAAAGCCACCACGTATCCACACTGTAGCAGTGTGTGTTAAAGCCACCATGCAGCATGAGTGTAATGGAGTGAATATGAGAGCCACCATCCGCCCTGAGTGTAACGGTGTGTTTTTGAGAGCCACCATCCGCCCTGAGTGTAACGGTGTGTATGTGAGTGCCACCATGCGCCCTGAGTGTAACGGTGTTTATGTGAGAGCCTTAATGCGCCCAGAGTGTAACGGTGTGTATGTGAGAGCCACCATGCGCCCTGAGTGTAACGGTGTGTATGTGAGAGCCTCAATGCGCCCTGAGTGTAACGGTGTGTATGTGAGAGCCACCATGCGCCCTGAGTGTAACGGTATGTGAGAGCCCCATGCGCCCTGAGTGTAACGGTGTGTATATGAGAGCCACCATGCGCCCTGAGTGTAACCGTGTGTATGTGAGAGCCTCAATGCGCCCTGAGTGTGACCTGTGTAATTGATTCTAATGGCCGTGTCCCTGTCAGCTCTCCTGCTCTGGGGCGAGACGTGTGCCAGATGCCAACACCGCACGCCACGGGCACAGACGACACACACCACACACATTCATTCCTCCACTGAGGACACAGGGAGTCGGGTTTGCAGGGAAATGTTTGCACAACCTCAATGCAATGTTTCTCTTTCATCCACGTCCCTTCAACTTTTGTCCCTCACCCATACAATATCACTCATCTCCTCTCTAACTCTGTCCCCTCAACCCTCCCCCTGGCCTTTCCCTCCCTCCCTCAGGGCCTGAGGAAGAGCAGTGACTGTGGGAGACCCAAGCGGACCATCATGCCTCACTCTGTGCCCCACATGGTGCGGCTGAGGAAGTTCATCGTCTCAGAGGACACCGTGTTTCTGCTGCTACAGTACGCTGAGGGTATGACACACACAGCTTTTGTCTTCCTTTTGTCTCCCTCACTCGCTCCATCTTTCCTATCTCTTCTCTCCTTATCTCCCCTCTTTATCTCCCTCCCTCTCTTCACTCACTCACTCACCCCCTGCCTACCCTTGTTGTAGACAGATGTTTGATAGAGTTGGGTGTATGTCACAGGTCATTATTCTGAATACCAGGTGGTGCCGCGCTTCATTAGCTATGCTAACACCTGGGCCTCCTTATTTTCCACTCACCAACGTGTGTGTGTGTGTGTGTAAAATAGACAGACTCTGATAGCAGTTAGAGTAACTGCTATCCTCACGCTTGTGAAAGATGCAATTAAATCTATTTTTTTTGCAATGCACCTATTGATTTTGATTTACAATCATTTAGAAAATGAATGCGTTTTTCATATGGCATTCAAATATTTGATTGGCTAGCACAATATTTGGTTTGGAAAACTAGATATAATGATATGATGCTTCAAATGGTAGATACAATCCAAGTCTAAGAAAAGCACTAAAACTAGTGCACTACAGGATAGCGAATCTGTCCCACATGAGATGAGCGGACAAACAGCCAAACAAAGTAGTTGAGAGCAGACAGAGGGAGGCAGTGACCTGAGTGACATTCTCCAGTCCAACATGTGGTTGTTTTTCCTCCTAAGTGATCAGGCTGCCTTACTATCATTATCACCGCCAGCAGCACACACCCTATTCAGTCTCATCATACACAACAGATGCTGTCCTACAATCACTCACACCACAGCTGGGTTAGTGTGTGTGTGTGTGTGTGTGTTGGGGGGAGTGTGTGCCCATCTCTGCCTGCCAAGGACAGTTTCTAAATGTTATCATGACCCTTGAGATAATTGAGTCCCCAAAAAATAACAATTTAAACAGTTTTCTCCTTAATGTTGTTCTCTGTCACTTTTCTCTTATATTTACGTTTTGAGCAACCCACCTTGCCAACCAAAACGTTCTTACTTTGATCAGTAAACAAGAGTTTTTTAATTCTCCCCATCTCTTTCTCTCTTCTCTCTTCTCTCTCTCCCTCTCTCTTCTCCTCTGTCCAGGTGGGAAGCTGTGGTCTCACATTGGGAAGTTCCTCCGTAACTCCAGCCCGGAGGAGAGCTTCGACATTCCCTTCATTCAGAAGAGCCACACCACGGCAGTCCACTCTGCCCAACATGCTGCTCCCAAACTGGGCTTGGACTCCGACAGCTCTGGGTCTGGGCCAGGATGTGTGCTCCAGAGGCAAGGGGAGTCTTCTCTTGTCCTCCCCCAGAAGAGTGCTCTGCATCCTGGGCTGGCTGACAGCCTTGGGCCCCAGCTGGACTCTGTAGTGACCTCTGAGTTAGAGGAGTGCACCAACAGTTATCTGAATCTCTGTAATGAGTACGAGCAAGAAAAGGTAGAACCGGAAGCTCTAGGAGAGGAGGAAGAGAAGGAGGGAGAGGGGGGTGTGTTGAGAGGACAGGAAGCATCGTCGCTGGATGTCACCGTCACCACGACGACCACTTCCTCCAGGACTCGCTCACTGCTTAGCAACGACAGCCTCTGCTCTCCAATCAGCGCCCAGGAGCTGCGTTTCTTCACTGAGACGGCTGGGGACCACAACAACGGCCATTGCCAGGACATCGGGCAGGACCACGGCGAGGTGTTCAGCCCCTTGCTCTCCCCCGCCGTTCCTCTCTCGTTGGACCAGTCCAAACGCACCCCCATGGAGTTCTTCCGCATCGACAGTAAGGACAGCGCTAGCGAGGTGACGTGGTGTCCTGACTCGGCCGAGCTGAGGCCCAAACCAGACCCTTCCAAGCCCATCCCCTTCCTGTCCACCTCTGACCTGGGCTCTGAAGTCACAGACCTGTCAGACCTAGTGGAGGAGGTGAAAGGTCACAGAGGTGGGTCTGACCTGTGGGGTCTGGATGGTAGTGACCAGGGCTCTAATGAGTCAGTACCAGTCATCTCCTTTAAAGAGGCGGTGGTGGAGGACGAGGGTCGACCCCCTGACCTCCTGGTCAACCTGCCTGGGGTCATGGCTGGGGGTGTGGAGGGGGTGGTGGGGGTATCTGGGGAGGTGGAGGCCCTAGAGAAGGAGCTGGTGTCCTTGGGGGTGTGTCTGGCCCTGGAGGCCAAAGCTTCCCCTAACTTCACCCAGCCGGACGTCCTGCAGCTCCACCACGAGCTTGAGGAGGGGGAGGAGCTGGCTGTGGGGCGGGCCCTCCCCTCGGGGGACAGACACGCCACCTCTTCCTCTCCTTGCGCCTCCTTGTGGGATGACTGTGGCCTGGCCTTCGGACAAGATGCTAAAATTGACAAAATGGCTTCCGGCGCTCCCGTACTCCCGAATAAGGACTTCCGCCCAGCCAGCGCTGTGTCTATAGCCCCGCTCTCTTCCTCCAACACAGACATTCCATTCGCTGACTCGCTTAGATCCCTTCCTGAAAGATTAGAAGCCATTTTGAACCTACAGGTACACCCTGACAGTTTGGTTCTGAACCCAGACGGGACGATAGCTGGCTCCAACCGCGGTCAGGATGGGACAGGGGCCAGCTCTGGGGCAGAGAGTGCACTAGGCGTTGAGTCCCAGTTCCAGGCCAGTAAGGCTGGTGTGGAGGACATGGTAGAGTCAGATAAGGATGTGTCTCGGCTGTTTGCAGAGCTGGACCAGTTGTCTGCTGTAGCATCCCAGGCCAGGATTCCAGAGGAGTTTGTGAGGTGCTGGGCAGTGGACATGGTCTCTGCCTTGGACTCACTGCATCAGGAGGGCATCGTCTGCAAGGACCTCAACCCCAACAACATCCTCATCAACAGCAAAGGTCAGAGGTCAACCAGCTCTTCTGAAGGGACAGGGCTTTCTGACAACCGTGTTGACGTGATGGGTGTTTTTATATAGTGTTTATATATCAAAAGTAAACTCCCATCATACGTGTTGTGTTGACCTAGTTATATGCATTAGGAGAAATATGCAGGCCTCAATCTAATTTCCTCTGTCGACTAGAAGATCATTTATGAAACAAAGTACGAAGTATTTCACACTGGTGGGGGATTTTCATCATCTTTAGCTTTTCCTTCCAAGCTTAAACTTCTAAAGTTCTGCCAGATTTATTCAAATAGATAGGACATGCCACTCATATTCCTGTCTGTCTGATACCAATGGTTTGGAAACTCCCTCCAAAGCATTATCTTTGTTTTACACCGACCCAAGCTCGAATCTCTCTCCTTCCCTTTCTAGTCCCATCATCTCTCTGTACCTCATTATGGACACTTGTCTAATTATCTGAGTGGCTGTTTTGGTCTCCCCGTGTTTCTCTCTGTGTGTAATTAATGTTCTAAAGGGCTATCAACAGCCCTCTAGTAGTGTAGTGCATCAGTCTGGTTAGCTCAGGCTGATGGCACCGGCTAGCTAATGGCACCATTAGTCCTAATTATACTGTTAGCCGTTAGCAGCTAAACAGGAGTAATCACTGGGGCCGTGTGCTGCTGGAATAGCTCTGTTAGAAAGAGAAAGAGAGAGAGGAAGGAAGAGAGGGGTGTAAGTGTTCTAGAGGTGAGCTGAGTGGACTGTTGTGTGCAGAGAGAGCGAGGGAGTCAGGGTGACACACACGGTTTTTGGAAGTTGGAGAAGAGACTAGTATGTGTGTGTGTACATGTTGGACAGGGATATGTTTTGGGTTTGTTGACATGACTCATTTGTCTGTCTGTCTGTCTCTCTCTCCCTCCATCCCTCGTTCCTAGGCCATGTTGAGCTGACGTATTTCTGCAGCTGGAGTGACGTGGAGGACTCCTACGACAGGGAGGCCATCACCAACATGTACTGTGCACCAGGTGAGAAATACCCACACACAGATCAAGGCAACGCATTTATCAAAGCAGTTTCCTCCATTAGACCTGACTGTGCATCCATGTTGTATTTCCTAATAGTCCGCCACAGTGGACGTGTCATAATACCCAGAAAACCACGGAAATGGTTCCAATGGTTTTTCCGCCATTCATTTTTCACATCGTGAATTTTACAAAGAAAATCTAATGAATTGTGTGTTTGGTGTAGGCTTACCTTGGCGTGACATTTTGATAGCCGTGTAATTCTCTCTCAGACAAGGTGAGTTTCATCAATATATTCTCCTCGATTAACTCGCAAAAATTGGCAGTGCTAAGCATTGATAAAAGTTACCTTGTCCGAGAGAGCGTTGCGCACTTATCAAAACGTCATGCCAGGGTAAGCCTACACCAAACACAGACCTTATATGAAGTAGGTCTAAATTCCCAGACGCAAAAATGAATGGTGAAAAAAATAAATTGGAACCATTTCCGGGTTTATGACTCATACTGTGGTACTCAATTGTTCTAAAATGGGAGCTTGTGCATGTGTGTGGACACCGCCCAGAGTGGAAGTCCTCAGTAGTTTAGTAGTGGGGCCCAGGCTGTGTAGAGAGGTTCATGTTATGCAGACACACAGGCAGAAGTAGGCCACTCTCCCTCCCATCTCCCATGGCCACAAAGGCCTCATTCATACATGAGCAAGGCCACGTAAACAGTTCACTAGAGTAGAGCACTATGTATGTGGGGCCTCGGGAAATTGGGTTTAAATGGCAGTAGAGCCAACTCATTCATACGTGTAGATCTACAGATAACACACTAGAAGACGTAGTTTTGGTGTGCATGCCTTGAGAGTTCTCATTCAGTGATGTCTTCATAACATGAACAAGTTTTAAACCAACACTGACCATAGAATTAAACCTAGTAACAGATGCACAGAAGACCAACATTTTCTGTGACTATTGATGACACACGATTACTGTCATCTATAGTTTTTACATATTTTGAAAGGCTTAAAATGCACAGACATTTATTTATACATTTAGGAACTGAATGTAGTTCCCAGGGTATCCTGTAGAGGGTGGTGTGGCGCCAGCCTGGTGTGGTGTGACTGACCTCTCCTGTGGCCTGAGCATGCCTGTGGAAGCCCTGGCATGCTGTTTAAAGGCTGACTAAACACACTGCTGTTACACACAAGACTCCACCGCACCGTGTGTGCGTGCGTATGTACAACACTGATGCCGCATGACACTGTACTGGACAGCAGCCGACATGCGACACATATAGTTAACATACTGTATGTATCGCTTTGGATGAAAGCAAAAATGACAGATGTGTATATACTTTTATATACTTTTAAGTTCTCTCTCCCACCCCCTCCTCCCAATCCTTCTTTTCCAAACCAACTGTATGACAGAGTGTAATAAGTCTGAAAGCAAAGCTCCATCTTTCTCCACTCATGTAATATTCTAAATGCACTGTAGGCTAAGCCTCAGGCAGGCAGGCCAGCGCAGCAGGAGCACCGTCCGTGTGTTAAGGCACTCTAATGGAGATAGGAACCCGACACTGAGGGACATACACTGAGAATACCCCCCCCCCCTTTGCCCTCAAAACAGCCTCAATTCATTGGGGCATGGACTCTACAAGGTGTCAAGCGTTCCACAGGGATGCTGGCCCATGTTGGCGCCAATGCTTCCAACAGTTGTGTCCAGTTGGCTGGATGTCCTTTGGGTGGTGGACCATTCTTGATACACATGGGGAACTGTTGTGCGTGAAAAACCTAGCAGCGTTGCAGTTCTTGACACTAACCGGTGTGCCTGGCACCTACTACCATACCCCGTTCAAAGGCACTTACATTTGTTGTCTTGCCCATTCACCCTCTGAATGGCACACATACACAATCCATGTGTCTATTGTCTCAAGGCTTAAACATCCAACCTGACTGAAGTGGATTTAACAAGTGATGTCAATAAGGGATCATAGCTTTCTCCTGGATTCACCTGGTCTTGTATACTCAATTTATGTCAAATGATAAAGTCCCAGAGGTCAGCAGGAGTTGTTGCACTAAAGACAGATGACAGAGGAATAAGCAGGCAGAGGTTAGGGAGTTTGTAGGTCAGATGGAAGGTGGAATTGAGTGTTCGCTGTACTTCTTTAATTTGGGAAAGATATTGGATTATTTTTAAAGGGTGTGGTGACTACCTATTTGCTTCTGCGTGGAGGGACATGTAGGTCCATATAGGACTAGTTGTCGAAGCATATCTACATTTTGTGTCTGTGGTTACTTTGGTTCTGTTTGAGCACTTCACTGGGCAGCATGTGGTAGGTGTAGTAGCCACGAGGATCCAGCAGGGGGATTCATGCTCTGTCTGTGAGTGTCTGTCTGACTTCTCTATCTTTGCTTTATAGCCTTCACTCTCACTCACTTTCTCTCTAAATCTCACTTTCTCACACTTTTCACTCTTTCTTTCAATCTCACACTCCATTCTCTCTTTCATTCTATCTACCTCAATGTCATTCTGTAATCCCCCCAGATGTACTTACACCCCCCCTTTATGTATTGCTGTTTACCCAGACAGGGTCAGTCCCAGCTATGGTTCATTCCTGATGACAGATTTATGACTGTTTGCCAGAGAGCTTGCAGGGTGCCTGCTGTGACAGGGCTCTGTGTGTGTGTGTCAAGAGGGAGAGAGACAACATGTTTTCAACACACTTGCACCCAAAAACATAGGAGGAGACTGGGAAAGTATTTCATTTATTGTTCTGGAGTAGTTGTTTATTTGATCTCTTTAACTGATATTAGAACTGATACTGTAAACACCAGAGAGCTTTTCTGTTATTTAAAAAATCCCCCAAAATAAGAATATATTTATTTTTTTACGTCCCTCCTCCCCATCAAACTAACAGCATGTTATTTAGTGACAATGGCATTGTCACTTATTGCCCGATTCACTTAAAGATCGATAGGCCTTAGATTCCCTTTCTCCCTATTGTATCCAACACCACAGTAGGTACATCTGGTTAAGGGCAACTGCTCTAGCCCTTCTCTCTTCACTTCCTCCTACATCACTTCCCGTTCGAACAATGGCTGTCGGTTGGTTTTGGGGAAGTGGAGAAGAGAGAGGAGAAGAGAGAATGTTCCTCCTGGCCCTAAGAGAGGAGAGAGTGCTTTTCTTAAACGACTGACCGAGGGAGAGGGAACTCCTTTGTTGTAGAGAAAAGGGAAGTTCTGTTGTGTTCCGATTCGGACGTTAGACGTCACACCTAGGCTGAGAACACTGTATGGCTCCACTCACTTTCTCTTAGCTGGCTTTGCCTTCCCTTAACTTCACTCTTTTTGTAAAGATCAGCCGAGGTTCCCATTCCTTTAGATGGAAAAAGAAAGACATGGTGGATAGGAGCCATTTTTAATGAACTCACCTGTGTTTTATAGTCATGTAAAATGGAGGCTTACTGTACGAGTGGGTTTTGTTAGTGAACCATGTTCTGTGCATGCATGGGCTCATTCCCCTCTTCCTCTTTCTTTCTCTCTCTCCTCTCTCCCCTCTCTCTCTCTTCCTGCCTTGCTCTGACAGAGCGTTAAGTGTAGCCAGCTCTGCTGTCTTCTCCCTGCAGCTCCTCAGACATTAATCCATTGTGATGACAATTGACCTTGCTGTGAGACGTGTGTGTCCAGTGTCCTCTCCCCCAAGCTCATACCCACGCAGGTATCACTAGTCTGTTCAATGACGATCTCTTCTCCTTGGCTGTCAAAACGGTGGTCATGGGGAGCCCTGAAGACTGGTTGCTCAGTTGGGTGTGTGTGAGCGTGCGTGCGAGCGAGTGCTGGCTAGATGTTCCTTTAGGGGCGGCCAGAGTGAGGAGTATCATAGCCCCAACTGGGGCTCTCTAACCTTGGCTGAAAGAGAGCCCCCTGGAGCCTCCTGGAGAAGAGGGGGCTTTGCCTCTCCTCCTCCTCCCCCAGCTGAGGAGCCTGGTCGCTGGGCACACGCGCTCTGACCCCTGGGCCCCGGCCCCAGGGTTACCAGGCCCCCCTCTGGAGAGAGGAGCGGAGAGAGACACAAGGGGCCATCTGGTGCCCAGTGGAACACATGCACACACACACACACACACACACACACACACACACACACACACACACGCACACACACACACACACACACACACACACACACACACAAACACAGACAAGAGCACTAACACACACATACACCACACAAATGGCACATGCACCAGTGGCCCCCCCAGCCGACCTGCCTGTCACTCCGGCTGTGTGTCCCCGCTCCCCTAACCACCTCTGTGGGAGAGAGAGCCAGGGGCCTGGAGAGCCCAGGGAGGAAGAGATGGAAAGAGAGAGAGGGAGGTGGGGTTAGAGGAAGGACGCATGGCCAACACCACGTTCACCTTGACAGGGTCTTACAGTGTAGGGGGAACCTGGGGGTTTGTCTTCAGTGGTAGAACAGGAAAAACAAACGGAACGAAAGAGAGCTACAGTATAGAGGTGGGTTTGGTTTAGTTTTGCTTTTGCAATGCCAGAAGACCTGCCTGGAAAATAGCATTGCATTGAAAAGAATGGAAGATGGAGGAGACAGGAGGACAAACAGATCAGTGAGGTTTAATAGAAGATGGAGGAGACAGGAGGACAAACAGATCAGTGAGGTTTAATAGAAGATGGAGGAGACAGGAGGACAAACAGATCAGTGAGGTTTAATAGAAGATGGAGGAGACAGGAGGACAAACGGATCAGTGAGGTTTAATAGAAGATGGAGGAGACAGGAGGACAAACAGATCAGTGAGGTTTAATAGAAGATGGAGGAGACAGGAGGACAAACAGATCAGTGAGGTTTAATAGAAGATGGAGGAGACAGGAGGACAAACAGATCAGTGAGGTTTAATAGAAGACAGCTGGAACAAAAATGAGGATGAAATGGAGGGCAGGAGGGGAACGTTGACGAAGGCTTTAAGTGGAAGTGTATTATCATGTATTGTGTCTCTGGACTGGAGAAGTGTGTGCATTTCTGATAGGAGTGTCTGTGGTTGGTACCGTGTGTGTGTGTGTGTTACTGTGGGTTTCTGAGGGTGTGTGTGTGTGTGTGTGTGTGTGTGTGTGTGCGTGCTTTTTCAATTTTTTGTGTGTGTGTGAGGTCAGGTCATGCAGATGGTGTGAAGTTTCCTCAATTTGACTGCTTTTTTTATTATGCAAATCACCCCTTTACAAGACACACGCCCACATTTGGCTCCTTACTGGTTGTGTGTGTGTTTGTGTGTGTGTGTGTAATATGTTAATGAAATAAAATATGAAGTCGTCATTTCGTAGGTTTATTGTGTGGTATTCTCCTAATTTTGCGATAGTGAATTTAAAGGAATCGCGCTAGTCATAAGTCAGACCTGATGTTTTGTCTGCTACATGTCATATTATCTCTCCTCTCTCTACTTTGTTGTAGAGGTGGGCGGTATCAGCGAGGAGACGGCAGCGTGTGATTGGTGGAGTTTGGGAGCCATCTTGTTTGAGCTGCTCATAGGCAAGGTAAGAGGACAAATGGCATCATTGTGGCTGTGCATGTGTGTTAGATGGATCCCTGTGTGTGTGCGGGGGCAGTGAAGACATCTGTGTGGTGGTATATGTTGGCTCTCACTGGCTATAGCTCTCGCTGTGCCAGGGTGGACATGTGACTATCTCTGTCAGGTGTGAGTGTGTGTGTGTGGAAGGTGTTTTAAGGTGTCTGTGTGTAGGTGCGTCTCTTCCCCTCTCTCCCTGGCTGTCTAGCTGTACCAGGGTGGATGTGTGTGTGTGACTTTCTCTAAGTGTGTGTGTGTGTGTGTGTGTGTGTATATATGTGTGGAAGGTGTTTTAAGGTGTCTGTGTATGTGTGTCTGTTGTTTGTGTGTGTGTTTGGAGGTGTCTGTGTGTAGTTGCGTCTTGGCTCCCGTCTCTCCCCCTGGTTCTTGGCTGGTGCCAGGGGCAGCGGTGTGACTTTCTCCCCCAGCCTGGACTCCATCTGCTGGGGCAGGGGGTCACCTCTCCCTGGGCCCTCTCCTGGCTCTCTGTCCCTGGATCAAGGCTGGGGTGGAAGGGAGAGCCAGCTCTCAGGACTCCTTGGGCTGGGCTGACTGACCTTAGATCAGTATAAAGGTGGGAGAACAGGGCAGATCTCTTGGTGCTGTACCATTGTGGCTGTTCCTGGGTCAGGGGAGGAGGACTGGTGAGGAGGGGGAATATCTCTGATCATGGCTGTCTTCTAGCGCACACACGCACAGGTGCACACACACTCGTGACAGGTCCAGAACACTCCTCAAACTTTTAATTGGCCTTAAATTTGAATAAATCCTAACTGACTGCCAGTGGCATAGTTTCATCTGAACAATCTTTAGTTCCCATCACTAGATGAAACAGATGAAACAGACAGCCAGGTTGTACGTTTGTTTTAACATTGAATACACTTACTGGAAGAACTTCAACAAACCCACAGATTTCTCTTTTGGGGATTTTAGTTGAGGTATATTACACACACACGCATACACACACACAGGCGCTCTTGATCCTTGCAGGGTAAGATTTTGCCCAGGGCGATCTTGACTGTTGCTGGGATCTGAGCCATATCTCCTGCAGCATGTGTTGGAAAGAGCAACTGATCTAACTGATGAACTAACAGGGGTTTTCCATGCTAATCTCACATACGCACACACACACCAAAGACTGTATAAAGGGAAGCACACATACAAATATATTATACTGAACAAAAATATAAACGCAACATTCAACAATTTCAAACATTTTACTGAGTTACAGCTCATATAAAGAAATCAGTCAATTGAAATAAATTCATTAGGCTCTAATCTATGGATTTCACATGACTGGGAATATAGAAATGCTTCTGTTGGCCACAGATACTGGACCTTAAAAAGAAAGGTAGGGGTCGTGGATCAGAAAACCTGTCAGACCGTTTGCCTAATGCAGCGCAACACGTCTCCTTCACATAGAGTTGATCAGGCTGTTGATTGTGGCCTTTGGAACGTTGTCTCACTCCTCTTCAATGGCTGTGCGAAGTTGCTGGAACTCGCTGTAGTACACGTCGATCCAGAGCATCCCAAACATGCTCAATTGGTGACATGTCTGGTGAGTATGCAGGTCACGGAAGAACTGGGACATTTTCAGTTTCCAGGAATTGTGTACAGATCCTTGCGACATGGGGCCGTGCATTATCATGCTGAAACATGAGGCGATGGTGGCAGATGAATGGCACAACAATGGGCCTCAGGATCTCGTCACGATATCTCTGTGCATTCAAACTGCCATCGATAAAATGCAATTGTGTTCATTGTCCGTTGCTTATGCCTGCCCATACCATAACCCCACCGTTCACAACGTTGACAACCGCAAACCGCTTGCCCACACGACGCCATACACATGGTCTGTGGTTGTGAGGCCGGTTGGACGTACTGCCAAATTCTCTAAAAAGGTGTTGGAGGTGGCTTATGGTAGAGAAATTAACATTCAATTCTCTGGCAACAGCTCCTGTGGACATTCCTGCAGTCAGCATGCCAATTGCACTCTCCCTCAACTTAAGACATCTTGTGGCATTCTGTTGTGTTGCAAAACTGCACATTTTAGTGGCCTTTTAGTGTCCCCAGCACAAGGTGCACTTGTGTAATGCTGTTTAGTCAGTTTGATATGCCACGCCAGTCAGGTGGATGGATTATTTGGAAAAGGAGAAATGCTCATTAACAGGGATGTAAACAAATTAGTGCACAACGTTTTAGAGAAATAAGCTTTTTGTGCTTATGGAACATTTCTGGGATCTTTTTATTTCAGCTCATAAAACATGGGACCCACACTTTACATGTTGTGGTTATATTTTTGTTTAGTGTATTACCTGGCTTATGTTGTCTGTTCCAACATTTGGGCTGTGTTGGGTTTTTAAGTAAAATCTCAAGGGCTTGTTGTAACACAGTAATTATGACTCCCTGTGTGTAGGAGCATACACACCCCATTACATTGCCACCTGCCTGACATTGTTTGCATAGAGCTCTTCCCTTTGTAATGCATGTTTATAGTGACTTCAACAGAATAGCTGTCTGTCTGTCTGAGTTCCCCCTTCCATCTCTTCCACTAACCTCTCCCCATGTGAAAAACAACCTTTTCCATTAGGTCACAAGGAAGAGCAACAGCCCAGTGAAATCACACTGATATTATCTCTGCTATGATCAGTATTATTTCAGGTGTTTTCTCTCTCGCTTGTCTTCTGTTTATCCAGTCGGCTTTTCTCCTGTAGTGGCCTGCGCAGGCTGGGGGTCTGTCTCTGTCAGCCTCTGTGGCAGCTTCACAAAGTCAGTAGCAGAAACTTGAACAGCTTTTGTAGTGACGGAAACAGATAAATAAACTGGGGTTTGTCTGATGTGTATCTGGGACCATGGAGGTTGATCCAGGCTGGATAATGTTTGATCGCTCCATAGCATTTCACCGTCTGAACGACACTGAGCTAGAATAAAATGATCCGACTGAGTGTCAAATAAATATATGTAATTGTGTGCGCATGTTTTTGATAGTGTATAATGTGCGTTTCTCTCCCTCCCCAGTCTCTGCTGCAGTGCCACCCAGCTGGTATCAGTCGCCACACGGCCCTCAACGTCCCTGAGTTTGTATCTGAGGAGGCCATGTCTCTACTAGTGCAGGTCAGCAGTCTGTTCTATTCTATAATACACATTGTGGCTCCTCCTTCTGTTGTCTTCTCATCTCTTCTATTCGCCTCTGTACTGATGAGTACTTCATGTACTAAAGTAAACACAGGCCTCTCGCACTGTGTATAAATACATCCTATATTTAACACAGCTTGCACTAGGCTAAAGCGCCCTTGCTAATTCCTCATTCCAATGTTTAAGATAAACTGGCTAGAGTTGATGCCGCTCCTGTCTGTCTATCTAATACAGCGTGTGTGATGCGTTATAATAAAAAGTCCCAATGGGTACCCCATAAGTGAGAAGACACCACCCAATGACAGTCAGACAGACATTTTGATTGGCTCATGTCCAGGTTTAATAATGGATTACTATGGGATGTCCTATGGTGTTATGATAGGCATGGAGAACAGCCATTACACACACACATTTTAAAACTGTTTTTTTTATGTCACAAATACATAATCTAATGAATGCATAGAGGTTATAATGAGTGAGCTAATGAATGCATGGCAGATAGGCGATTCCACGCCAGCGGGAGCGGAAAATGTTTTTCGTATCTTGGATTGTTCTGGTAATTCTCACATAGAAACTTCATTGGGAGGAAGGATGTTTGAAATGCTTTATACAAAATGCTTTTATGCTTTTACGAAATGATTTTCATGCTTTACATTTTTTCGACAATCATGATGAAAGTGAAAATGTTAGGCCCTTCGACCTATACATGCCTCCTTTAAGACCTTATGATCTGTGAACCGTACATGATGCAGACAACATCTTGGTGTCATTATACACCTTAGTGTGCTCTCAAATATGCAGTATGTCTACATTCTCAAATAATATTTTTCACATTAATTTATCCAACATAAACAATATTAACATCTCAAAACAACCCTTTTTGACTTTGTTCATTTTAAGACATATATAGTTTGGAACAATATACTCTTTAAACATACAGACAGCATCTTGGTGTATAATGACACCAAGATATTGTCTGTATCATGTACGGTTCACAGATCATAGGGTCTTACAGGAGGCATGTATAGGTCTAAAAAGGGCCTAAAATTGCCAATTTCATCATAATAAAAATGTTTTGTGTTACAAATGTAAAAAGCATGTCAAACAAGTTTCTATGTGAGATTTGCCTGAACAATCTAACATACCGAAAATATTTTCTGTTGATGTTGGTGTGGAATCACTCAGATGTATATCATGTCATGTGCAAGTTATATGACCTGTACCACCAAGGGTTGGCTTTAGATCATGAAAGCTCTCTTGTTTGATCATCACTTTGCTTAATGAGGTATCAGCAAAATAGTTTGTCCTCCACCGCTTGAGTGTTAATAGTGTTTGTTTTTATTTTGTGGGTGTAGCTTCTCCAGTTCAACCCCATAGAGAGGCTGGGGGCGGGGGTGGCAGGAGCAGAGGACATCAAGTCACACCCCTTCTTTGGCAGAGTGGACTGGCCCAAATAAGCCCAGTGCATTGTGGGACGGTGGAGGTCAGAAATGAATGCTGTGGGCGGACCGATCTGCTGACAGGGTGGGCACACACACACGTACATCCAGACGTGGCCAGTGTCAAGTGAACTCTTGTTGTGTCATTTGTTGGGGAGAAATCAGCTACACACCTACCTTGCACATGTTACTGACGTCCTCTTTTTCCTCGTGTTAAGCAGGTTAGACTGTTAAGGAGACATTATGCATGTGGTGCAATAAACTAACTAGTGCTTTTATGGAATGGAGGTTCACAAAGTCAATGAAACGTTTTCTTATTTCAACAAGACAACCAACTTGATTTCAAAGGTCTTCTGACATTTCACAGTCCAATACGTTCCCCTGTATTGATAGGTTGCATACTGTAATCCTTATATACTGGTAGTCGTTGTGGCCAACGTTGCGGTCTCCGACCCAAAATTGTAGATGCCCTCCTCTTAGCCGCAGAGCCAAAATGTTGCCGTGTTCTTATGCTATCTGAGGGACTCAAACATTACAAGATCTATGCGGGCCCCATGCCATGAAATTTTTTAAGTTTTAGATTCTCCCTGACTGTCTAGTTTTGGTGATTGTTAGTTCTCTAAGATTATATTTTCTACATACTTTTATATCTGGTTTTAGTCGTTTAAGTTTACACTGAAAATGTTTTATCCTGAAAATTATTTGCTTTTTATTTTATTTTTTTACATTTTTAGAGTGGTGGCAACAATTTGGCCACTGCTAAACGAATACAGGGGAAACACTGGCATTGTACAGGGGAGATGCATTGTATAGCAGTTGCCATGGTTGGACAATGGTTGAATGAAGGGTGAATATTGGTTGGATTATGGTTGTCTAATGTTTTTGTAGGGTTGACAGAATTGTTTTTACCCAGAGAAACCCACTTTACTGTACATCAGTGTTTCTCTGTGCATTTGATAATATATTATATCATATTTAATGAAAATACATAACTATTATAGAATAAATAATTGATGTTCATGCATTGATCTCATCATGTCCATTGTCATGTAGCCTAAAACTCCCCATCTGTATGTTGTCAATTACTTACAGCTAACTTGTAATGTAATTTATAATCATCTGTCTCACACCCAATCCTGTCCACTTCTACTCTGACCAATACCTACTACTGTCAATCACTCACTGCCTCTACACAATCTTTTTTTATAATGAATGGAGAGCTCCCATTGGATGACCTGACAGACTCCGCCCATTACAAGTCCCACTGTATGCTGCCTACCCTGTTAAAATGGCGGAACACTGTCACCCCCAATTTAACTCCTGCGCATTCCCCCATCACATACTGTCTGTAACTAACCAAAGATCTAGGATCAGCTTACACTAACCCAATATAACCGTAAACTACTCAGAGGAAAAACTGACAATAGATCAGTACTTGGGGACACCTTGATGATTTGAAATTCCGTATTCAAACCTGATTGATTCCTCTATTTTGTTATGGCTGTCTGGTTAATTGATTGACTAACGGCATGGCATGGACCTAGCAGTTAGCCGTACACTTTGTCACTATCCATGTCCTACAATGACCTATTCTCTGAGATGCCCAACACTACCAGTGAGAGATGTTTGTATGCCTGCGATAGTTGGTTTTGTATGTTTCTTACTGTATCTAGCTATTCTCACTTACACATGTTTATGTATCAGTCTGTCCTCTCTGGAAAACAACTTAATAAACACATATCTGGATCATCTATCAGTGGTGGGGGATCTGCTTTTTAGGCCTGTATGTGTGGATTTCAGTGGGTGTGTGTTTGGGAGTGGACAAGTGGTTTTAGTCAGTGGGTTATCATCTGCCATTTGTACTCGGTTCATGGTGGATCTGCCGTGTGTGTGTTTTCTGGGGATACAGCCCCTCTCTCTGATCAGTAGGAGTGATGACACTCCTAAAGAGCTGCTGTCAGTCCTGCTGAGTGTCACCCTGACCCTGATAGAAGCCAACACACACACACACAAGGAGCTGTTAGCATTACCAGTGTATCAGGTTCAGTGACTCTAGTTCCTGGCTCTGCCCTAGTAAGAACTGATTAAGGGCTGATTGCTGGTTAAGACCTGACTCTCATTAGATACACACAGGGTGTGGTTCACTCCACTGCACTGACCACTACCTGTCACTCAGAGTGTGTGTGAGAGAGAAATTGTAAAGGTATTATCCACTGCTCACAAAAGTCTCAGATACATATAGTCACACTTTTCCAGTTGGGACACAATCCACCAAGTATATCAAGCCTATCCAGGTTTGATATCTTTAAAGGAGGGAAGTGATGTGCCTTACAGTTCTTTCTACATGTCTCACCTTATGGACTCTATTGCTATCCTATGGTGTTTTCATGTTGTACAGCATAGTTTGTTGAACTGTCCTGCCCTTGGAACATTCTAGAATCCTCTCAAAGCCGCCTTGCCCTGGGAACAATGGCTCCTCACACACAAAGGACCCTGATGCCAGTGTGTGCGTGTGCCACAGGGAAGGACTCATCTAGTCAGGGGCTAGATTAAGAGGACATGCCAAGGTCCTCCCATGATGCAACAGAATGCTATCAGCTCAAGCCTCAGAGCGGAGCGCCACCAAGACCTGCAGGGAGGAGATCAACCTCTGATCCCCAGCAACTTACTGTTCCACTCATCCCTCTCTTCCTCTCGCTTTGTCTTTCTCTTCCTCAATCCATCTCTCCCTCACTATCTGGCATCCACTTTTCTTCTGTCCTACACCCTGGCATCCTCTCCTTTTTTGTATGTTACTCCCTTCTGGTGTCCTCTCTCTCCCATACATGCATGCAGCCAATTGGCTTGCCCTCTGCGTCATATTGCTGGTGGTCAGGTTTTGTTTTTGTCTTTGGCAGTTTGACTTTCCTCCACAAAGCACAGGAGGACTCCCATAGCCCAGGGTGGGACACACAGCTGAAGAGTTCTGCCGCTTATGATCTCCGGGCATCTTTTCCAGCTTCTGTCAGAGCCATGATGTTATAATGAAGAGACACAAAGCTTTTAGTAATAATAATGTAAAAAATTGAATTCATTTAACTTGTATAGCGCTATTCATTATTATTCAAAGGAATCTCAAAGCGCATAAAAAGCAAGCAAACAACACACCTGCCTTTCTGAAGGTCAGTTCCTCCAAAAGTTGTTCCTCCGTAGGTACTGGTCCTCCATTGCTGAACATTTGGTGATGCCACGGCTGCTGAAAAGTGCACACAAAGTCCCCCCACACCAACCTCCACCTCCTAGGATATATGCTACATGGTCAGAGTAGTGATATGAGGAAGGATGGAGGGGGCTCTACAGGACTATCGTATAATAGAAAGTGTTGAGGTTAGGCACCAAGTGTACAGTAGCAGGTGTTCCACTGTCTCATTCCCCTGTTTCCCTATAACAATGACAAGACAGGGTCAAGCCTGTAGTATTTGGCCTTATCACAGATCTAGGATCAGATAACATAACCTTGATCTTAACTGTTAACAGCACTTCAGGGTAGCATCATCTTACATTGGGGCGCAGGGACCTATAGGGCACATTGTGACCCTGTGACAGTTCCTTAACCTCGCGGCGTAGGTCACTGGTTTCTCCCGGAGACAATTTCACAAGGTCAAAGGGAGTTCAGCGTAAACATTACAGGTCGTTAGGATCATCGTTGTTAGCAATTGTAGGAATGTTGGCTGTAGAATAGTTTATAAATATACAGTATTTGACCTTTGAACCTGTGATACTTAGAGGCCACACTTCTTACCTGAAAAAATACATCATACTATTGGTTATTGCATAAGCAATGACACAATTAAATAAATACAAATCTCAAGATTATTTTATTCTACTGTACATGCTCACATAGGCCAATTAAATTACACCTTGCAGGGCTACACTTTTTTTCAGTTTGTGCATGAGAGAGAGAGAGAGAGATCGAGAGACTAACCCTAGGAGATATCTCTACTCTCTTCAATCTGAATTACACAAGGGTACTTTCTGTGAAACGTCCTCAAACTACTCCAGGTAGACAGGGCGTTTATTTTCTCCCTGAGCGTTAGTTATTTTACCTCACCTTCTGTGTCACATTGAATATGCAGACGGAGGACTTTATATAATACTATTTCCATCCGTGAGTCATATGGAATGGGTCAGATGTTAAGGAAGTCTCAACTGGCTTCCAAAAGACGTGTCACAAGTAATCTCTCCCCCTAGACCTGAGGTGTCTCCTTTTGTTGTTGTGGCAGTGTGTGTGACGAGTGTGGAGCAGTCTCCAGTGTGTTTAGGCATGCCGTTAGCGTCCCAGTAACATAGCATTAGCTTCCCGGTCAACTCAATGGCCCGGCGCTGTCTCAACAGCTTGCTCATGCTCCGATACACACACCTTCTGTGGCTCTGCAGCACCGCTCATTAGTCCTCCTCTCCTCCTTTATCTCCTCTCTCTCTTTCTGCCTCTCTCCTTTCTGCTCTCGCTCTGGGCCAGGGCTGAGGAGGCCGCAGCAGGGGCCCGTGTTAGCGCTTCCTCCCCCCTCTCTGTGACATTGTCGCCGGGCATGGCTCAGAGGCACGGGTCCTTGACTTCTAGAGACAGGCAGAATTAGAGAAAGAGCGAGAAAAAGGGAGGGAGAGAGAGAGTGCCATCAGATCACTTTCCCCTCTCCGTGTCTTGGGCTGTCGCGGGTGCCGCAGGCTTCCTGGAGGGGAATGTGACGCCTGTTAAGGAGCTCCATTCCCAGGAAGGCGGGCCGGGCTGGGAGCGACACAGCGCTAATCTGTGATTCTCCGAGGGGAACTCTTCCTGGCGCCAAGACGCATTCTGTCACTGCACCGCCAGAACCCCAGACCACATCTCACACATCCAGGAGGAGAAGGGGAACAAAAGGAGATAGGGTAGTTAAGCTGATGGCATCTCTCACATACAAGGGGGATGGAAGGGGGGAGATAAGTGGGGGAGATTAGGGAGGTTACAAATTTCACATTCTGTGCATGGGGAGAGAGAGGGGGAGGTTAGCGAGGAGAAGAGGGTGTCTGGTGGGAGGGGAAGGAGGTTAGAAGAGAGAGGCAGAGGTTAGAGGCAGGTAAGGAGGGGGTGAGAAAGGTGGAACCTGGGGGAGTTGGGGGCTGAGCGGAGAGGGCAAGAGCGGGGTGGTGGGGGTGAGTTGTGTCTGTGGGCAGGAGGTGGGGGTTAGAGGGGAGTCGTGAGGGGTTTCTTGAGGGAACACGGAGGTTCCTTGGTGCCCTGACACCTTATGGCATTGGCCTGGAGGGAAACAGATGCTGCCAGCCTTGAGTAGGGCACAGATGAGACCGTTTAGAAGGGGAGGACGTGCCTTGTCTTACCGAGGAGGGAGAGAGAGTGTGTGTGATTATAATGCCCTTCAAAAGAAACACGGCTAAAACAAACCACAGTGACATACAGTAGGATTTTTGATGAGGAAATAATAACTTCCCAATATGTAAATCTATTAGCATTTTTAGAGCATAATGTTACAAAGGATTTAAGATGTGAGCTTGAGAGAATGAGTCACAAAGGTTATTTAGGTAATAATGAGCCAAAGCTCAGAATGTGAAATGTGATCCCTGCATTATTTACTCAGATGGGTGGAAGAGTCAGTAAGTAGTTTAGGACTGTAGGTTCCAAGCCCACATGACCACTGTCACTCTCAAAAGCTGCTGTATATTCCTGAAGCTACTTTAAGTATTTTTCTGTGTAAGTAATACATCCCCTAGTTACCTTCCTCTTCCGAGCCTGAGTGAGTAGCTGAGGAGGTGTGTGTGTGTGCGCACGCTTGTGTGAATTGTGTCTCACATTAGCCTTTTTCCATTAAAGCAATTTCACCGCCCATTGTATTCCTGAAGAGGACCTGGGAAGTCACTAATGGTGTCACACACACACACACACACACACACACACACACCTCTCACGGCGTGCTATCATCACCTGTCACCTGATTGCTGTGTAAAACACACACATTAGCATTGAATGAGACACATTATCACTCCTGATTATGTGACGCTAAGAGGTTTCATACAAAAAAGGACCTCACACCTACCCTCAACAATACCTGGCGTTACTGAGATAAATGCATGTTTCAGAAAAGCTCTGCCACTCCAGAAGCCTGGAGACTGTGGTAATAGTTTTAATGGGCTCTTGTTATTCACATTCATTAGAGGCAATTTTATTATCAACGCTAATACAAATATTGACGTTAACATACCATTTTACATGTCACTAAATAATTCCTGTAAAATAAAACAAAGAATGTAATGCATTGCTATATATATATATATATATATATATATATATATATATATATATATATATATATATTTTTATATATATATATATATATATGTATGGCTTAAGGCATAAGGAAGAAGCTAACATAGACAGACACACACACACCAGTCAGAATGACAGAGGTGACAGCGGGAGGTTGTGCAGGTGGTCTGCTCTTCCCCGTCTTGATGAGAAACAGGAAGTGTCGGACATGTACGCCGGACACACTGGACACATGCTGGGGTCAGAGGTCGATGTCCTCTCCGCTCTGCCATGTTGTCTTAAGTCCTGCCTTCCTAATGAGGTCTAGTTACATCCGCCATTCCTCGGTCGTTAAAGGGGTGGAGGGGGGACATGAGGAAGGAGGGAAGAGGCTGTCATTGACTCATTTTTTTTTATCCTTTTCCTTCTTTTTGTGTGCCCCTCCATCAGATGGAGGAGATCAGGCCAGGGGGGGCTCCTTCCTCCTGCGGCTCAGCAGGGTCACTGGGCGGTGGGGCTGGAGGGGTCCAGGTGGTGGGTTGAGGCTGGAGGATCATCCTGAGGCAAAGACAGAACTAGAACATGGAAGAGCTCCTCTGCCAATATTCAGAGTCACAGGAACTTATGAAATGTAGTTTACTGGCAAAATAGCCTCAGTACGTTGATTGACGCACGGTTCCTATCATAAGTATTCACCACGCTTGGATTTCTTCACATTGTATTGTGTTACAAAGTGGGATTAAAATGGATTTAATTGTCTTTTTTTTTCAACGATCTACACAAAATACTCTGTAATACTCTGTAATGTCAAATATGAATGAAAAACACAAATTTACCTTGATTAGATAAGTACTCATCCCCCTGAGTCAATTCATGTTAGAAACACTGTTGGCAGCATTTACAGCAGTGAGTCTTCTTGGCTAAATTACTTTAGTGCCTTGTTGCATACATGCATGTTTTGGAATATTCTGTATATTTGTATTCTTCTTTTCACTCTGTCATTTAGGTCGTTATTGTGGAGTCACTACAATGTTGTTGATCTACCCTCAGTTTTCTCCCATCACAGCCATTGAACTTTGTAGCTGTTTGAAAATCACCAATGGCCTCATGGTGACATCCCTGAGCAGTTTCCTTCCTGTCTTGCAGCTCAGTTCAGAAGGACGACTGTATCTTTGATGTGTCTGGGTGGTTTAATTTAACACATAATCCACAGCATAATTATTAACTTGACCATGCTTAAAATAGATATTCACTGTCTGATTTGTAATTGTTAGCCATCTAACTCCACTTCTTTATGAGGCTTTCGAAAAGCTCCCTGGTCTTTGAGGTTGAATCTGTGCTTGAAATTCAATACTTGACTGAGGGACCTTACAAATGTTGTATGTATGGAGGACAGAGGAAGTGGTAGTCAAAAATCATGTCAACCCCTATTATTTCACACAGAGTGAGTCCATGCAAGTTATGTGATTATTTAATCGAAATTTTACGCATTAAATGATTTAGGCTTGCCTGAACATAGGGGGTGAATATTTATGCAACAACTATATTTTAATTATTTAATGTTTATTAATTTGTAAAAATGTGTAGAATTGTCTGTTCACTTTGACATTATGGAGTATTTTGTGTAGATACTATTTCAATCCCAAATCCAAGGGAGGTGAATATTTATGATGCCTACTGGAGCAGCTCATTCCTGCTGCACTATATTTACCAAATAGCAAGAAAGTGAGAAAGAGAAACAGAGTGAGTACATACAGTTGAAGTCGGAAGTTTACATACACTTAGGTTGGAGTCATTAAAACTCGTTTTTTCAACCACTCCACACATTTCTTGTTAACTAAAGTCGGTTAGGACATTAATTTGTGCATGACACAAGTAATTTTTCCAACAATTGTTTACAGACAGATTATTTCACTTATAATTCACTGTATCACAATTCCAGTGGGTCAGAAGTTTACATACACTAAGTTGACTGCCTTTAAACAGCTTGGAAAATTCCAGACAATGATGTCATGGCTTTAGAAGCTTCTGATAGGCTAATTGACATCATTTGAGTTAATTGGAGGTGTACCTGTGGATGTATTTCAAGGCCTACCTTCAAATTCAGTGCCTCTTTGCTTGACATCATGGGAAAATCAAAAGAAATCAGCCAAGACCTCAGAAAAAAGATTGTAGACCTCCACAAGTCTGGTTCATCCTTGGGAGCAATTTCCAAACGCCTGTAGGTACCACGTTCATCTGTACAAACAATAGTATGCAAGTATAAACACCATGGGACCACGCAGCCGTCATACCGCTCAGGAAGGAGACGCGTTCGGTCTCCTAGAGATTAACGTACTTTGGTGCGAAAAGTGCAAATCAATCCCAGAACAACAGCAAAGGACCTTGTAAAGATGCTGGAGGAAACAGGTACAAAAGTACAGTGGCGAGAACAAGTATTTGATACACTGCCGATTTTGCAGGTTTTCCTACTTACAAAGCATGTAGAGGTCTGTAATTTTTATCATAGGTACACTTCAACTGTGAGAGACGGAATCTAAAACAAAAATCCAGAAAATCACATTGTATGATTTTTAAGTAATTAATTTGCATTTTATTGCATGACATAAGTATTTGATACATCAGAAAAGCAGAACTTAATATTTGGTACAGAAACCTTTGTTTGCAATTACAGAGATCATACGTTTCCTGTAGGTCTTGACCAAGTTTGCTCACACTGCAGCAGGGATTTTGGCCCACTCCTCCATACAGACCTTCTCCAGATCCTTCAGGTTTCGGGGCTGTCGCTGGGCAATACGGACTTTCAGCTCCCTCCAAAGATTTTCTATTGGGTTCAGGTCTGGAGACTGGCTAGGCCACTCCAGGACCTTGAGATGCTTCTTACGGAGCCACTCCTTAGTTGCCCTGGCTGTGTGTTTCGGGTCGTTGTCATGCTGGAAGACCCAGTCACGACCCATCTTCAATGCTCTTACTTCACAGTTGGGATGGTGTTCTTGGGGTTGTACTCATCCTTCTTCTTCTTCCAAACACGGCGAGTGGAGATTAGACCAAAAAGCTCTATTTTTGTCTCATCAGACCACATGACCTCCCATTCCTCCTCTGGATCATCCAGATGGTCATTGGCAAACTTCAGGCGGGACATGTGCTGGCTTGAGCAGGGGAACCTTGCGTGCGCTGCAGGATTTTAATCCATGACGGCGTAGTGTGTTACTAATGGTTTTCTTTGAGACTGTGGTCCCAGCTCTCTTCAGGTCATTGACCAGGTCCTGCCGTGTAGTTCTGGGCTGATCCCTCACCTTTCTCATGATCATTGATGCCCCATGAGGTGAGATCTTGCATGGAGCCCCAGACCGAGGGTGATTGACCGTCATCTTGAACTTCTTCCATTTCCTAATAATTGCGCCAACAGTTGTTGCCTTCTCACCAAGCTGCTTGCCTATTGTGCTGTAGCCCATCCCAGCCTTGTGCAGGTCTACAATTTTATCCCTGATGTCCTTACACAGCTCTCTGGTCTTGGCCATTGTGGAGAGGTTGGAGTCTGTTTGATTGAGTGTGTGGACAGGTGTCTTTTATACAGGTAACGAGTTCAAACAGGTGCAGTTAATACAGGTAATGAGTGGAGAACAGGAGGGCTTCTTAAAGAAAAACTAACAGATCTGTGAGAGCCGGAATTCTTACTGGTTGGTAGGTGATCAAATACTTTTATGTCATGCGATAAAATGCAAATTAATTACTTAAAAATCATACAATGTGATTTTCTGGATTTTTGTTTTAGATTCCGTCTCTCACAGTTGAAGTGTACCTATGATAAAAATTACAGACCTCTACATGCTTTGTAAGTAGGAAAACCTGCAAAATCTGCAGTGTATCAAATACTTGTTCTCCCCACTGTATCTATATCCACAGTAAAAACGAGTCCTATATCGACATAACCTGAAAGGCCGCTTAGCAAGGAAGAAGCCACTGCTCCAAAACCGCCATAAAAAAGCCAGACTACGGTTTGCCACTGCACATGCGGACAAAGATCGTACTTTTTGGAGAAATGTCCTCTGGTCTGATGAAACAAAAATAGAACTGTTTGGCCATAATAATTGGAGGAAAAGGGGGGGAAGTTAAAGCTTGGTCGCAAATGGGTCTTCCAAATGGACAATGACCCCAAGCATACTTCCAAAGTTGTGGCAAAATGGCTTAAGGACAACGAAGTCAAGGTATTGGAGTGGCCATCACAAAGCCCTGACCTCAATCCTATAGAACATTTGTGGGCAGAACTGAAAAAGCGTGTGCGAGCAAGGAGGCCTACAAACCTGACTCAGTTAAACCAGCTCTGTCAGGAGGAATGGGCCAAAATTCACCCAACTTATTGTGGAAGGCTACCCGAAACGTTTGACCCAAGTTAAACAATTTAAAGGCAATGCTACCAAATACTAATTGAGTGTATGTAAACTTCTGACCCACTGGGAATGTGATGAAAGAAATAAAAGCTGAAATAAATAATTCTCTCTACTATTATTCTGACATTTCACATTCTTAAAATAAAGTGGTGATCCTAACTGACCTAAAACAGGGAATTTTTACTAGGATTAAATGTCAGGAATTGTGAAAAACTGAGTTTAAATGTATTTGGCTAAGGTGTATGTAAACTTCCGACTTCAACTGTACACTCACCGGACAGTTTATTAGTACACCCATCTAGTACCAGTACCCCTCTTTGCCTCCAGAACAGCCTGAACAACGTCGGAAACGTTCCACAGGGATGTTGGTCCATGCTGATGGCATCTCGTAGTTGCTGCAGATTGGACGGCGGTACATTCATGCTGCGAACAGCCCGTTCCAAAGATGCTCTATTGGGTTGAGGTCTGGGGACTGAGCAGGCCACTCAAGTAAACTGAACTCGCTGTCATGTTCAAGGCAATGATTTTCCACTCCTCAATTGTCCAGTGTTGGTGATCGCGTGCCCACTGGAGTCGCCTCTATCATTTTTAGCTGAAACAGTGGAACCCGGTGTGGTCGTCTGCTGCAATAGCCTATCCGTGACAAGGATCAACGAGTTGTGCATTCCGAGATGCCGTTCTGCACACCACTGTTGTACTGCACCATTATTTGTCTATTTGTGGCCCACCTGTTAGCTTGCACGATTCTTGCCATTCTCCTTTGACCTCTCATCAACAAGCTGTTTTCACCCACAGGACTACCGTGTACTGGATGTTTTTTGTTTGTCACACCATTCTCGGTAAACCCTAGACACTGTCATGCGTGAAAAGCCCAGGAGGGTGGCCGTTTCTGAGATACTGGATCCGGCGTGTCTGGCACTGACGATCATACCACGCTCAGTCGCTTAGGTCACTCGTTTGACCCATTCTAACATTCAATCGAACAGTAAATGAATGCCTCGATGCCTGTCTGCCTGCTTTACATAGCAAGCCATGGCCACGTGACTCACTGTCTGTAGGAGCGATCAATTTTCGTGAATGGGGTGGTGTACCTAATAAACTGGCCGCTGAGTGTATATGTAGCCTTCAGAGAGAAAGAAACAGGAGAGAGACAGACAGAGAGAAAGAGAGAGATAAAGAGAGAGAGTGTACTGGGACTCCTTGGATGTAAATGGTTTTGCTTCCCCACCTGTCACCCTGCACACGTGCATACAGAGGTCTTTGATAATGACATAATCGTCCTGGAGTACAGAACCATGGAAATGGACATGATGAGTTGTGTTCTGATCCGTGGGTCTCCTCCATCTATTTCCATTATTATAATATGCTGCTGCTGATGACCTGTACTCACACAATTAGCAGCTACTGAGAGGACTGCCCTCGGAAAGAGACCTGCACTGACACACGCCTTCTGGGAATGTGTGGACGTTTTCATTTGTCTTTCTCTTTATAATTTTTTGCATTTTATTTACCTTGAATTTACTCTAAATGTAAATCTATGGTTTGGTAGTAGGCCTAGTTAGTTGGTAGGAGGGAAGAAGTGAATAGATGTGTAACCCACAAGGTTCCATGGTTTCTTGAGATGTGTCTAGGCTGTGGGCCCATAAGCACTTCCTGGTTTGCCAGGAGGGAAGAGGCGCATAGATGTCTAACCCACAAGGTTCCATGGTTTCTTGAGATGTGTATACTGTAGGCAGTGGTCTCCACCCTGGTCACTCCCTTGCCATGCCCATAAGCACTTCCTGGTTTGCCAGGAAGGGGGAAGCCATCTTGACTGAATGTGTGGTCAGAAATGTTTGTAACTAGGAAAATGTTTATAGTTTAAAAGACTAGTTTCTCATCTCCATACAAGGGATACCATTCTCAAATACTTTTTTAATGAGCGGCTGAACGATTCTACATGTGTTTTTCTGCTACTCATTAAGAAAAACGAGATTAAAAAAAAGGAAAATATATACAGTACCAGTCAAAAGTTTGGACACACCTACTCATTCAAGGGTTTTTCTTTATTTTTACTATTTTCTACATTGTAGAATAATAGTGAAGACATCATAACTATGAAATAACACATATGGAATCATGTAGTAACCAAAAAAGCGTTAAACAAATCAAAATATATTTTAGATGTTAGATTCTTCAAAGTAGCCACCCTTTGCCTTGATGACAACTTTGCACACTCTTGGCATTCTCTCAACCAGCTTCATGAGGTAGTCACCTGGAATGCATTTCAATTAACAGGTGGGCCTTGTTAAAAGTTAATTTGTGGAATTTCTTTCCTTCTTAATGCGTTTGAGCCAATCAGTTGTGTTGTGACAAGGTAGTGGTGGTATACAGAAGATAGCCCTATTTGGTAAAATACCAAGTCCATATTATGGCAAAGCAAAGAGAAACGACAGTCCATCATTATCGACTACTGTTTTCTCAAAATAGTCAGAATGAATCTAACATAAATCAAGATATCTGTTATTAATTTTGACTGTTTAGTGCAGTATTTCTCAAGTTTAAAAAAATTGCATGAAAAACAAGTCTATTTTTTTTTATTTTTTTTATTTCACCTTTATTTAACCAGGTAAACCAGTTGAGAACAAGTTCTCATTTACAACTGCGACCTGGCCAAGATAAAGCAAAGCAGTGCGATAAAAACAACAACACAGAGTTACATATGGGGTAAAACAAAACAAAGTCAAAAATACAACATAAATAAATATATATACAGTGTGTGCAAATGTAGCAAGTTATGGAGGTAATGCAATAAATAGGCTATAGTGCAAAATAATTACAATTAGTATTAACACTGGAATGATAGATGTGCAAGAGATGATGTGCAAATAGAGATACTGGGGTACAAATGAGCAAAATAAATAACAATATAGGGATGAGGTAGTTGGGCGGGCTAATTTCAGATGGGCTGTGTACAGGTGCAGTGATCGGTAAGGTGCTCTGACAACTGATGCTTAAAGTTAGTGAGGGAGATAAGTGTCTCCAGCTTCAGAGATTTTTGCAATTTGTTCCAGTCATTGTCAGCAGAGAACTGGAAGGAATGGCGGCCAAAGGAGGTGTTGGCTTTGGGGATGACCAGTGAGCTATACCTGGTGGAGCGCATACTACGGGTGGGTGTTGCTATGGTGACCAATGAGCTAAGATAAGGCGGGGATTTGCCTAGCAGTGATTTATAGATGGCCTGGAGCCAGTGGGTTTGGCGACGAATATGTAGTGAGGACCAGCCAACAAGAGCGTACAGGTCACAGTGGTGGGTAGTATATGGGGCTTTGGAGACAAAACGGATGGCACTGTGATAGACTACATCCAATTTGCTGAGTAGAGTGTTGGAGGCTATTTTGTAAATGACATCGCCGAAGTCAAGGATCGGTAAGATAGTCAGTTTTACGAGGGCATGTTTGGCAGCATGAGTGAAGGAGGCTTGGTTGCGAAATAGGAAACCGATTCTAGATTTAACTTTGGATTGGAGATTCTTAATGTGAGTCTGGAAGGAGAGTTTACAGTCTAACCAGACACCTAGATATTTGTAGTTGTCCACATACTCTAGGTCAGACCCGTCGAGAGTAGTGATTCTAGTCGGGTGGGCGGGTGCAAGCAGCGTTCGGTTGAAGAGCATGCATTTAGTTTTACTAGTGTTTAAGAGCAGTTGGAGGCTACTGAAGGAGTGTTGTATGGCATTGAAGCTCGTTTGGAGGTTTGTTAACACAGTGTCCAATGAAGGGCCAGATGTATACAAAATGGTGTCGTCTGCGTAGAGGTGGATCTGAGAGTCACCAGCAGCAAGAGCGACATCATTGATATACACAGAGAAAAGAGTCGGCCCAAGAATTGAACCCTGTGGCACCCCCATAGAGACTGCCATAGGTCCAGACAACAGGCCCTCCGATTTGACACATTGAACTCTATCAGAGAAGTAGTTGGTGAACCAGGCGAGGCAGTCATTTGAGAAACCATTATTACCAGAGTGTGTCTGTCTGGCAGTGTTTCATAGTGAATCATGTGTGACAATCCTCTTCAAGGTTAGGAGAGTTTGTACACAAATTAAGTGGGAGACCGTCACCAAAATCACCCCAGAGAGAGTTATTTTGAACTGGACAGTACCTGTATGTTGGTTTCTCCATCCTGGTCCGCCAGGCTGCAGGCATGGTCGAGGATAGCAGGGTTCGGTACACAAATCGGGTTCTCTGTAGGTCCAGGTCCAACAGCCAACAGGTAATTCCAAACAGTCCAGGTCATACACGGTAAATCCTGCTGATATACACTACCGTTCAAAAGTTTCGGGTCACTTAGAAATGTCCTTGTTTTCCATGAAAACATACATGAAATGAGTTTGAATAGGAAATATAGCAAAATGTATAGGAAATGTAGTCATTGACAAGGTTAGAAATAATGATTTTTAATAGAAATAATAATTGTGTCCTTCAAACTTTGCTTTCGTCAAATAATCCTCCATTTGCAGCAATTAAAGCCTTTGGCATTCTAGTTGTCAATTTGTTGAGGTAATCTGAAGAGATTTCACCCCATGCTTCCTGAAGCACCTCCCACAAGTTGGATTGGCTTGATGGGCACTTCTTATGTACCATACGGTCAAGCTGCTCCCACAACAGCTCAATAGGGTTGAGATCCGGTGACTGTGCTGGCCACTCCATTATAGACAGAATACCAGCTGACTGCTTCTTCCCTAAATACAGTGAGGGAAAAAAGTATTTGATCCCCTGCTGATTTTGTACGTTTGCCCACTTACAAAGACATGATCAGTCTATAATTTTAATGGTAGGTTTATTTGAACAGTGAGAGACAGAATAACAACAAAAAAATCCAGAAAAACGCATGTCAAAAATGTTATAAATTGATTTGCAGCTGCCTTGAGATCATTGACAAGATCCTCCCGTGTAGTTCTGGGCTGATTCCTCACTGTTCTCATGATCATTGCAACTCCACGAGGTGAGATCTTGCATGGAGCCCCAGGCCGAGGTAGATTGACAGGTCTTTTGTGTTTCTTCCATTTGCGAATAATCGCACCAACTGTTGTCACCTTCTCACCAAGCTGCTTGGCGATGGTCTTTTAGCCCATTCCTGCCTTGTGTAGGTCTACAATCTTGTCCCTGACATCCTTGGAGAGCTCTTTGGTCTTGGCCATGGTGGAGAGTTTGGAATCTGATTGATTGATTGCTTCTGTGGACAGGTGTCTTTTATACAGGTAACAAACTGAGATTAGGAACACTCCCTTTTTAAGAGTGTGCTCCTAATCTGAGTTTGTTACCTGTATAAAAGAAACCTGGGAGCCACAAATCTTTTTGATTGAGAGGGGGTCAAATACTTATTTCCCTCATTAAAATGGAAATCAATTTATAACATTTTTGACATTCGTTTTTCTGGATTTTTGTTGTTGTTATTCTGTCTCTCACTGTTCAAATAAACCTACCATTAAAATTATAGACTGATAATTTCTTTGTCAGTGGGCAAACGTACAAAATCAGCAGGGGATTAAATACTTTTTTCCCTCACTGTAGTTCTTGCACAGTTTGGAGCTGTGCTTTGGGTCATTGTCCTGTTGTAGGAGGAAATTGGCTCCAATCAAGCGCCGTCCACAGGGTATGGCATGGCGTTGCAAAATGGAGTGATAGCGTTCCTTCTTCAAGATCCCTTTTACCCTGTACAAATCTCCCACTTTACCACCAACAAAGCACCCCCAGACCATCACATTGCCTCCACCATGCTTGACAGATGGCATCAAGCACTCCTCCAGCATCTTTTCATTTGGTCTGCGTCTCACAAATGTTCTTCTTTGTGATCCGAACACCTCAAACTTCAAATTTGTCTGTCCATAACACTTTTTTCCAATCTTCCTCTGTCCAGTGTCTGTGTTCTTTTGCCCATCTTAATCTTTTATTTTTATTGGCCAGTCTGAGATATGGCTTTTCTATGCAACTCTGCCTAGAAGGCCAACATCCCGGAGTCGCCTCTTCACTGTTGACGTTGAGACTGGTGTTTTGCGGGTACTATTTAATGAAGCTGCCAGTTGAGGACCTGTGAGGCGTCTGTTTCTCAAACTAGACACTAATGTATTTGTCCTCTTGCTCAGTTGTGCACTGGGGCCTCCCACTCCTCTTTCTATTCTGGTTAGAGCCAGTTTGCGCTGTTTTGTGAAGGGAGTAGTACACAGCGTTGTACGAGATCGTCAGTTTCTTGGCAATTTCTCGCATGGAATAGCCTTCATTTCTCAGAACAAAAATAGACTGACGATTTTCAGAATAAGTTATTTGTTTCTGGCCATTTTGATCCTGTAATCAAATCCACAATTGCTGATTCTCCAGATACTCAACTAGTCTCAAGAAGGCTAGTTTTACTGCTTCTTTAATCAGCACCACCGTTTTCAGCTGTGCTAACATAATTGCAAAGGGGTTTTCTAATGATCAATTAGCCTTTTAAAATGATAAACTTGGATTAGCAAACACAACGTGCCATTGGAACACAGGACTGATGGTTGGTGATTATGGGCCTCTGTACGCCTATGTAGTTATTCCATTAAAAATCAGCCATTTCCAGCTAGAATAGCCATTTACAACATTAACAATGTCTACACTGCATTTCTGATCAATTTGATGTTATTTTAATGGACAAAAAAATTGCTTTTTCTTTCGGAAACAAGGACATTTCTAAGTGACCCCAAACCTTTGAAAGGTAGTGTATATTGTCACTTTTCTCTTTCTCTGTGGTTCACATATCTACAGCCCCATGCTCTCCCTGGTGTGGCTTGACCCCTTATACGTGGGTAGGCCCCACCTTGCGAGCATTCCCCTTGCTTCTGGGAATTTTAGTTTTTGGCAGTCTGCCATTTTGTGATCTGTAGTTCTTGTCGGGGTGGCCATTTTAGTGAGATGGCACAGCACGTTTATTAGGTCTGCCCTCACAAATCTGTCATTTATCACTCGGCCCCCTTCTTTGCTACCCCTAGGTCGGGCTACCACAGCAAAATAAGCGTGCATGAGGGATAACCCATACACATTACCCATTTCTTTCCCTGGTCTGTGTTTTGGAGATTCAAAAACCACGCATCACCTGAGCATTCTTCTCTTTAGCCCTATGCATCCAGGTGAGCGGGGCATGGTCATTGATGAGGGTGAAGTGGCGCCCTAGCAGGTAATATTTTTGGCTTTCTGGAGCACACTTTACTGCCAGTGCCTCTTTCTCAACCACTGAGTAGTTGGCCTCCCAGCTTCCTGCTTAAAAACAGGATGGGGTGTTCCACCCCTTCGGAGAGCACCACTCCCAACAAGACCCCTGAGGCATCCGTCTGAACAATGAACTTGCGCTCAAATTCTGGTACCACAAACACTGGATTACAGCAGAGAGCCTTCTGTAATGTTCCAAATGCTTTTGTGGCATTTTCATCCCATTTTACCATGGTTGGCCCCCTGGCTCTAGTCATGTTGGTGAGTGGGGGCGGCCACTGTGGCATAATTTGGGATGAATCGCCGGCAGTAACCTGTCAACCTTAGGAAGGCTCGAACCTGCTTCTTATTTACTGGTCTCGGGCATCCTCTAATTGCATCAACCTTCTTAAATTGTGGTTTGATTAACCCTCTTCCCACGGTGTATCCCAGATATTTGGTTTCCTCTAACCCCACGTAACACTTGGCAGGGTTTGCCGTGAGCCCTGCTATCCTAAGGGCGTCTAGCACTGCCTGTACCCGGGGCAAGTGGGATTCCCAATCTGGGTTGTAGATTAGCTGCGATGTAAGCTCTGTGCGGTTTTAGGACCTGGTCCATTAGCCGTTGAAAGGTGGCCGGGGCCCCGTGTAAGCCGAATGGCATGACGGTGTATTGAAACAACCCATCAGGGGTTGCAAAGGCTGTCTTTTCTTTGGCTCTGGGCATCAGGGGGATTTGCCAGGAACCTTTGGCTAGGTCCAGGGTCATAATGTACTGAGCGTTACCAATTTTTCTCCAATAGTTCATCTACTCGGGGCATGGGGTAGGCATCAAACTTGGAGATTTCATTTACCTTCCGAAAATCATTACAAAACTGCCAGGACCCATCGGGATTGGAGACCATCACAATTGGGCTAGACCACTCACTATGTGACACTTCGATCACTCCAGCCGCCAACATTTTGTCCACCTCTGCTCTGATCGCGGCTCGGCGAGCCTCAGGTACCCTATATGCCTCATGCTCACTTTTCTCCCTGGTAGGGAAGCAATATCATGAGCCATAACCTCAGTTTGTCCTGGTATCCCTGAAAATACATCTCTGTTTTTATGGATCAGGGTCTGTACTTGTGCTGGGGACAGAGTAAGTGAAACACACACTTCGGCTGCCTCCTGAGTGGGTGTGGGGTAAGTGACTGTTAGTGTTTTTCTCTCTCTCTCCATGCTTTTAACAGGTTTATGTGATAGATCTGTTCTGGGGGCAGACGACCTGGCTGTTGGATCCGATAATTAACTTCTCCTATTTTCTCCAGTACTTCATACGGTCCTTTCCATGTGGCTAGCAGTTTGCATTCTACCGTGGGGACCAGCACTAACACCTTATCTCCCGGTTGAAATTCTCTCAGGGTAGCCTGCTTGTTATAAGTGTGCCGCTGGTGCTCTTGTGCTTGCCTTATGTGCTCTCTTACGAAGTTTGTGACTGTGGCTATCCTGTCTTGCATGGCCGTGACGTGCTCTATCACACTAGTATAAGGGGTGGACTGGTGCTCCCAGGTTTCCTGGGCGATGTCTAAGATTCCCTGGGGTGCCTCCCATATACCAGCTCAACGGGTGAAAACCCCAGCGAGGCTTGGGGAACCTCTCTAATGGCAAAAATCAGATACGGCAACATGAAATCCCAGTTTTTCCCATCCTTATCGATTACCTTCCTGAGCATTGACTTCAGGGTGCGGTTGAATCTCTCAACCAGGCCATCTGTCTGAGGATGGTTTTTATTAATGTATTTATTTCACCTTTATTTAACCAGGTAAGCCAGTTGAGAACAAGTTCTCATTTACAACTGCTACCTGGCCAAGATAAAGCAAAGCAGTGCGATTAAAAACAACAACACAGAGTTACATATGGGGTAAAAAAACATAAAGTCAAAAAATACAACAGAAAATATATATACAGTGTGTGCAAATGTAGCAAGTTATGGAGGTAAGGCAATAAATAGGCTATAGTGCAAAATAATTACAATTAGTATTAACACTGGAATGCTAGATGTGCAAGAGATTATGTGCAAATAGAGATACTGGGGTGCAAAAGAGCAAAATAAATAACAATATAGGGATGAGGTAGTTGGGCGGGCTAATTTCAGATGGGCTGTGTACAGGTGCAGTGATCGGTAAGGTGCTCTGACAACTGATGCTTAAAGTTAGTGAGGGAGATAAGAGTCTCCAGCTTCAGAGATTTTTGCAATTCGTTCCAGTCATTGGCAGCAGAGAACTGGAAGGAATGGTGGCCAAAGGAGGTGTTGGCTTTGGGGATGACCAGTGAGATATACCTGCTGGAGCGCAGACTACGGGTGGGTGCTGCTATGGTGACCAATGAGCTAAGATAAGGCGGGGATTTGCCTAGCAGTGATTTATAGATGGCCTGGAGCCAGTGGGTTTGACGACGAACATGTAGTGAGGACCAGCCAACAAGAGCGTACAGGTCACAGTGGTGGGTAGTGTATGGGGCTTTGGAGACAAAACGGATGGCACTGTGATAGACTTCATCCAATTTGCTGAGTAGAGTGTTGGAGGCTATTTTGTAAATGACATCGCCGAAGTCAAGGATCGGTAGGATAGTCAGTTTTACGAGGGCATGTTTGGCAGCATGAGTGAAGGAGGCTTTGTTGCGAAATAGGAAGCCGATTCTAGATTTAACTTTGGATTGGAGATTCTTAATGCGAGTCTGGAAGGAGAGTTTACAGTCTAACCAGACACCTAGGTATTTGTAGTTGTCCACATACTCTAGGTCAGACCCGTCGAGAGTAGTGATTCTAGTTGGGTGGGCGGGTGCCAGCAGCGTTCGATTGAAGAGCATGCATTTAGTTTTACTAGTGTTTAAGAGCAGTTGGAGGCTACTGAAGGAGTGTTGTATGGCATTGAAGCTCATTTGGAGGTTTGTTAACACAGTGTCCAATGAAGGGCCAGATGTATACAAAATGGTGTCGTCTGCGTAGAGGTGGATCTGAGAGTCACCAGCAGCAAGAGCGACATCATTGATATACACGGAGAAAAGAGTCGGCCCAAGAATTGAACCCTGTGGCATCCCCATAGAGACTGCCATAGGTCCAGACAACAGGCCCTCCGATTTGACACATTGAACTCTATGGTAAACCGATGTCCTCAACTGTTTCACCTGCCACAACTTACAAAGGTCCGCCATAAGGCGGGACATAAAGGGGGTCCCCTGGTCAGTAAGGATCTGCTTTGGAATCCCTACCCTGGTGAACAGGAGCACTAATTCCTTGGCGATATTTTTGGAAGCCTTCGTCCGAAGGGGAATGGCTTCTGGGTAGCGAGTGGCATAGTCTAGAATGACCCGAATGTATTGGTGCCCTCTGGTGGATTTGGGTAGCGGGCCCACTATATCCATCGCTATCCTCTCAAATGGCGTTTCGATTATGGGGAGTGGCACTAATGGGCTCCTAACCGCTGGTCGGGGAGCTGTTAACTGGCACTCGGGGCACTCCCCACAATGTCGAGCCACCTCAGCCTGAATTCCTGAGTCCCCCCAGGATGTGCCCATGAGCTAGGTCCACTACTGTTCTCCGGTACCGGGTGGGGACCAACAACTGTTCCACCACATCAACCCCTAGTTTTGCCACTCTGTACACCAAACCCTTTTTCATGATGAAGTGGGGGAGACTATTAGGCATCGTCCCATCATTTATGGGGGTACCATCTACGACCTGCACATCTGCTCTGGCTTGCTGCAGGGTCGGATCCTGGGTCTGGGCCATCCCAAAGTTAGTCAGGGACCCTGCCGGGTCTGTTGGTTCTAGATAGTCCTCCTCTGAGCCCTCTGGCTAGTACTGGGCTGCTCATTATCGACAGGGTCTGCCCCTTCTTCCTCATCCTCCCATACTAGCACCTGTGAGGCCCCTGGGATACCTATTTTTTATTGGCTTTGGTTGAGGGCTAGATGCTACTGCTTGCTTGGTCAGGGGTGTTGGCTTCTCAAATATGCTGTTCTTTTGGCCTAACCTCGAAAAGTTAGGAAAGTATCTACCCAGTATTACATCATACGGCATCTTCGGGACCACACTGACCTCATAATCCAGAAAGCCGTCCTCAGTTTGTATGCTCACTAAGGCTGTGGGGTACGGGCGGGTATCCCCATGAATGCTCGTAACACTGACATCCTGATTTCTATCCAGTTTATGAGTCTGCTCTAGGTCTGCTACGACCAAGGTTAACATACTGCTGGAATCAAGGAGGGCTGCCACCTCTTTCCCTTTAACCTTCACCATGCACATATGTTCGTTTCTTGGTCTTTCAAGTACAGTGGTTACCACAGGACATGCATATAATATATCAGTTTCTTATTTTTCACCGATGTTACATTGCCTTGGCTCTTCTTTAATAGGGCAGTATGCCGCAATATGTCCCGGTCTATTACAATTGTAACAGATAACCGGAGTGCCCTCAACCCCCTGTCCCGGTTTTCAGCTTTTGCCGGAGTGTCTCACCCCCAGTCTGGTTCTTTCCTCACATCCCCCAGCTGCTCTCTCCCCTCCCCCCCAATATTGAAACAGTCTTACCCTGTCCGCTGGTTCGCCAGTGCCTGGGGAACGGGGATTTTTCCTCCTGTGCCTGCTCAGCTGTTCCTGCCGTACAATACCGTTCAACCAGGGCCACGAGATGGTCGGCAGAAAGTACCTTGTTCTGGCCAACCCATCGTCGAATTTCTCGGGGTAGACCTCGCTGAAACTGGTCGAGTACGATGGTCTCGACGATCTCAGCGGATAAGCGCATCTCCGGTCGCAACCATTTCCGTGCCAAGTGAATCAAGTCGAACATCTGTGTTTGGGGTAGTTGTCCAGATCTGTAGGCCCACTGGTGGAAGCGATGTGCCCTCATGGTATCGGTCATTCCCAGTCTAGTCAGAATCTCTCCCTTTAGTTTATTGTAATCCTGTGCAGCTTTCAACTCCAGGTTGAAATAAGCTTTTTTAGCATCCCCTGCCAGGTATGGTGCCAGAAGCCCTGGCCATTGTTCTTTCGGCCACTTCTCTCTCTCTGCCGTCCTTTCGAAGGTGGTGACGTATGCTTCCACATCATCCTGCTTTGTCATTTTTTGAAGAAAATGATTGGCCCGCCTCTTGGTATTTGTAGCTGGTAGCTGAGCTCCAATTTGGGCTGCTAGCCCCTGCAGGCCTTCTCTTAACTCCCGGGTGTTTCTCTCTTACTCCTCTCTTAGCAGCTGGTTGGTACGGTGCTGGACCTGCAGCATGTCCTGATGCATTCGCATCGCATCCTGAGGAGCTATTTGTTGAGCTCTAGTTGCCTCTTGTTGGGCTGCCACTGCTTGTAACAGTGCCTGTATGGCTCCTTCCATACTAATTTTCCCCAAGCAAACTGAACGAAACAAACAAAACCACAAAAAAACCTGACCCCTTCGGAGTGCTAACTGAACTTTAAAAAAAAATGTTTTACCTAACCAGCGGTATGACTAGTCCGTTTATCCGGTTCAAACGACAATGTGCCTGCATTCTCCACCACGTGTGACAATCCTCTTCAAGAGAGTTTGTACACAAATTAAGCGGGAGACCGACACCAAAATCACCCCAGAGAGAGTTATTTCGAACAAGACAGTACCTGTATGTTGGTTTCTCCGTCCTGGTCCGCCAGGCTGCAGGCGTGGTCGAGGATAGCAGGGTTCGGTACACAAATCGGGTTCTCGGTAGGTCCAACAGCCAACAGGTAAGTCCAAACAGTCTAGGTCATACAAGGTAAATCCAGCCGATATATATTGTCACTTTTCTCTTTCTCCATGGTTCACAGATCCACAGCACCTTGCTCTCCCTCTCTCTTCCTGGTGTGGCTTGACCCCATATATATACTGTATGTGGGTTGGCCCCACCTTGCGAGCGTTCCCCTTGCTTTTGGGAATTGTAGTTTTCTGTCTGTTGGCCATTTTGTGATCTGTAGTTCTTGTCGGGGTGGCCATTTTAGTGAGAGGGCAGAGCCCGTTTATTAGTTCTGCCCTCACATATCTGCCATTTATCACTCGGCCCCCTTCTTTGCCAGACATGTTACAAAACAGGTCACGGCGGGACAAGATGCTCACGAATGGGTTTACAATGTTTTTACATGATTGTTGGAATGCAAGTGCGCATCGTCTTGATTCTCCTTACATTTTTGCCCAAAACAGTGGCAGACTCTGACTGTTATGATTGGATGGAGCGCAATCACCGCAGCTGGTTCTCCGTGCATGACAATTCTCCATAGGCGTTACAATCCCGTTTTAGTGGGCAAGTGGGCATGATTGTAATCCAACCCTCATGTAATTTGTGACGACCTCAGTTAGACAAATCTCACAAAACTCAGTTTTGGAATATACTGACTTTATGACCAAAATTATCCTACTTACACTTTTTAGTCAATTTTGGCACTGGAGTAAATGTTTCTGACTAATATCGATGCCACATAGGCCGTATTCAACCAGAGGAGTTGTTTTTTTGCATTCAGTTGCCCTTAAGGCATATTGTATTGAGTATCAAGAGAAGTTTCCTCTGTGGACTATTGCTTCTAAAGACCAAAGTTTGGAAGGCTATTTCCAAGGTCTACTTATGTTGGGGTTTTCTTCTATGGACTACTTTCCTTGGATTATTATACTGAACTACACAACTGATCTGATTTCATTTCTTGCAGGGACTGAATTTAATGAAACATTTTTCTTTCATTGATGCACAGCAACATTGTTGCTCAAATGAAATAGAGACTTGATTTTACATTTCCATTTGTGATTAAGAGAATGAGAGTTGATTTTGGGGAATTGTGATTTGATTCTGTATGCCAGCTGATTCATTTGTAAATATACATAATTCTTCACATGACATTCGTGCTCTCAATAGTTTTTCTATTATTGGCGTTGAGTTTAGTGCTGACTGGCCGTTGTAGATATTTACATCAAATGACAAGGCTTCAATCCATCTCTTTCCCTTCTCTATTCTCTTCAATGGCTCTCATCTTCTGTATCTGTGCTTCTCTCTTTGAATATGTTTGCCTCTCTCTCTTTCTCTTTCTCCCCCTCCTTCTCTGCGTCTGTGATCTTTGGAGAATAGGTTGTTGATTCTGGTCTGGGCCTTGGCTCCTGCTCCCTGGTCTTGGCCACACTTCGATCAGCCTCTGATTGGATCAGGGCTTTTGTGATGGCTGATGGGACAGATTTAAGCCAAGTGGCACACACTGAGCGTGCTCAGTAGCGGGCAGATGGACGCCGAGTGGAAGAGCTGTGATTTCTCATTGTGTCTCTGCGTCTTTAGGGGTGCGTCTCGTACCCCCTAAGCAGATCCAACATCCAAAAGCGCTATTCACAAATCAGGGGCGAGCGCTTTCCCAGTCCAAGGAAACGCCTCTCCAAGATCCCAGGACTGGACCATGAGGAGTTTAGAGTGGAATGTAGAGGACAACACATACCTGCTCACAGTTATCATTAATGTCTGGGCTATAGGGTTAGGATCAAATTAGGAAAATAATTTATATCCCGATAAATAATAATAATAAAAATGCTGTAATATAAGTGCAATTTATTTTCAATGAGGATTTAAAAATAATAATAATATGGAATTTCCCTAAAGCCTGAACAGATTAAATTGTTGACCCCAACCCTAGTGTACTAGCTCTTTTGCAAAAAATAAATGAAGTCAAGTCAAAGCATCAGTTTAGTCACAGTTGTCTCCAGCTGTTGACGATGATGTCAGAGGTAAGGGAGAGATTTGAATACCAAAACAGCTGCACAAATGTCTATCTTCTAAACACACCCCAACCCGATTAGCAACGTAAAAGGGTTAAACGATTGGTGGCTAAAAGTTCAAATATCAAGTATCACAAACCTCTGCCCTCTCTAGCAACCTCTGGTCCTCAGTCCCAAATCTGAATAGGGCTTACCCCATTGGTGAGTATAACGTAGTTTCTACTCGTCTGTGTGTGTGTGTGTGTGTGTGTGTTTGATGATTACTGCAGATTACTTACACCCATGTAAAAACAGGAATTAGTTCCTAATAAGAAGTGCTTAAGGCCTAAAAACGTCAAAGATAATCATTAGGCAGCAGGGGGAACATCTCCCTGTGTCACGCAAGCCCTCCCTGGCCCTCCATCACACATTTAAAATGAGTAAATACCCCACCCCTTCTCTTTCCAGTCCTCCATTCCCTCTGCCCCCCTCCCAAAACCCCCACAAACTGAGCCGTCCGTCGTAGTGCTTAACTGCTCCACTGATCTGGACATTAGCAAGGGGGCTTTGCAGTTTTATTTCAGGGAAAAACCATGCGAAAGGGTTTCAGCCCTAAAACTTGGCATGTGTGAGTATAGGGCCAGGAAGGGTGGACGTTATCCCCCCTCCTCTCCTCCTCCCTCCATCGCCATCCTCACCTGTCTATGACTTATTTAGTGAGAACCTCCACAACCTTTTGTCTTCTGTGGTGAGGCGTGGCGAACAGAGCCAGAGCCAGCCAGGAGGCCTCACTGCACAGCGCTGCTCTGCTGCTGTACATAGTAGGACTCTGCTCTGTGATTTACTTAGAAGGGCCATGTCTAGAGCCAGACCAGGCCGGCAGAAGGCAGATAGATGCCTGAGCACCCTGGCCCTGGCCCAGACACCCAGTTAAAGCTGCCGCTACAGCTAATCTCTAATCTGGAGATTTATTCTCTCTTTCTCTCTCCCTCTCTCCTTCTATATCTCTATATCCATCTCACTCTCTCTCTCTCACTCCCTCCCTCTGCTTCTCTGTCTCATATCTGTAAATGGACCAATCTGTGAATATTTCAAAAATGGATTTATCCCAAAATATGTTATTACAGAGTGTCTACCCCCCCCACACACACACACACATTTGCAGATGGTCACATAATGCAAAATCAGCCAGACAAGACGGCTGATTTTAGTGTTGGACGCTGGACTGGCTTGCCTATCTCATGGAGGGTTTCCTTGGTGGATATGCTATATTGTTAGCCACTAGCTGTTAGCCAATAGCATGGAGCCAGCAGCACCAACTGCATTCAGTCCTGAATGCTATAAAGATGGAACAAGGCCCAGCCCAAAGAATGGGAGGGAGAGTGTTCTGAAACCAAGGTAATGGACATGAAAGTGTGGTCAGAGTTGAAATGTAAAATGGCTGCCGTGAATCCCTCAGGTAGCATATTGTAGTTGATGGTGATACCCAACTTGAATTCAACATGAAACACTTTGTGACCTGCCAAGTGCTACATTTGATTTATCATTATTAATAATCATAGAGAATATTTAGTGGCCATATAGCCCAATTATCTTACATTTTCACACAACAAATAAGTGTAAAAGATTTTTGGTCCAGTATCAACAAGCGTTTGACCAGATGACGGTTCTAAACAAGTCTGTTGCATGATAAAGACATGATGTGTCATAATAATTTGGAGGGCCGGCGGACAAAAGGAGCCACTGTTTAACATGCAAATTTATGCGGCGCCCAAGGTTTTCAGACGAGGCAGAATTCTAGTACTTTCTTTTTTGTTTTTGGGGGTTTGGACTTGTTCAATTCATCTTCTTCATGGGCTCCATCAAGGTTCTGGCAAATGACCAGTGACACTAATGTAGTACAGGTCAAGAGAGGAAGGGTCTCACCTAACCCTCCCCCGTTCCCAAAAAAACAATGCGCCCCCCTCCCCCTCAATCCCACTCCCCCATACGTAGGCCCTCGCTGCAATTACGGCCAATCACAGGGCCTCAATAGGAAGCGACCGGGGCTTGTTTGTGCCTCAGCGGTCATTAAGAGGGGAGTGAAGAAAGGAATTAATGACTTAATTGAGGAGGAGAAAAAGGAAAAATCACACCGACTCTGGGAGCTGGGGAGTGTATGAATGGGGCGCCTAGCTGGAACGCTTCTGGAGCAGGGGATTGTGGGATTGCTGAAGTGTGTCAAGATTTTGGTCGTCCTCCAGAGCAGATGGCGGCTCGGCGTTCACATACCATCCATTCTCGTCTTTGTCAACCCAGCCTGCCTCCTTTTGTTCTTCCCCATCGCTTTGATGCTAAAGTTCATAGAGAGGAAGAAAAAAGCAACACAACAACAACACAACTGAAATGTTTGTCTAGTTTACACAAGAGTATAACAGTCTAAACTTATTTCTCCCCTCCCCTCCCCTCTCTCTCTCTCTCTCTCTCTCTCTCCCTCTCTCTCTCTTTCTCTCTTTCTCTCTCTCTCTCTGTCTATCTGTCTCTCTCTCTGTCTCTCTCTCTCTCAATTCAATTTCAATTCAATTTCAATTTCAATTCAATTTTCAATTTAAGGGGCTTTATTGGCATGGGAAACATATGTTTACATTGCCAAAGCAAGTGAAGTAGATAATCTCTCTCTCTCTCTCTCTGTCTCTCTCTCTCTCTCTCTGTCGCTTTCTCTCTCTCACTGTCTGTCTGTCTGTCTCTCTCTCTCTCTGTCGCTTTCTCTCTCTCACTCTGTCTGTCTCTCTCTCTCTGTCTCTGTCTCTCTCTCTCTCTCTCTCTCTCTCTCTCTCTCTCTCTCTCTCTCTCTCTCTCTCTCTCTCTCTCTCTCTGTCTCTCTCTCTCTGTCGCTCTCTCTGTCTCTCTCTCTCTCCCCTGCCCACTCTTTTTCTCCTTCCCGCTCTAAAGTTAGACCAAATCAGAAAGGATGCTTGCTGTCTCCAGTGTTGATGTGGTGGTGTTCTCTAGCTCTGGCCAGGCTTGGCGATGCATCCGTATTCATTCCTCTCTAATGTGGCAGGGGCCTCCTACTGCCAAGCCAAGCCGGCCTCTCCAGATCCAGCCTCACAGCCTGATTATTGTGGATAAACATGCAGCAAGAGATTCTCTCTGGTTTCCTCCTTCCCTCAATCCCTCCATCCCTACCAACAGAGACCAGAGTTCCGCAGAACCTCTAGGATATCCTGGCTGTTGTTATTTTTCTCTATTTATTTTTTCCTTTTGTCAAAGATTTCAGCCAGATAGAGTTTAATCAAGAGGAAAAGTAGACAGCATGCAGTGGGTTTGTCTGTTACTGTACCACCTAGAAAATGTCCTTTTGATCTTTCCATAAAATAATGCAAAATCAATAAAAGATGTGACTTCCCTCTGTAGTTGCACCAAAGTGCGCAGAATCAATGAGGCTCCAAGTCACTTCCCTTTGAGCGTGTAGAACAATTTCCTTTTCAAATGGTCTTTAATGTGCAAGAATTCCTGGAAGCAGTTCTTAGTTACCATACTGTATCGCTGTACCAATTTATGTAAAAGCGAGTCAGAGTTGGAAAACGGCTAACACCTTTTCCTTTCTGAATGATGTATGCTAATACTAACGATGTATTAGGTATTCAAATGTGATCCTTTTAGACAACAGCAATGTTTATTCTCTATTACTCCCTCTGATCATCCACTCCAAAATAGAGGGCTGCACATGAAAGAGAAGAAAGCGAGGGAAGAGAGGAAAGACGAGTGTCTGACACCAACAGAGACCAGCCAACACAACAAAGACACACAGGGAGATTAGCATGACAGAGAATGCTAGCGCTTCACACATTAATACACAATATGAGCCCCCCCCCCCCCAACCAACCGACCACCGCCCTCAAGGGCCCAATGCAATATGCATCTCCTCTCCATCCTCTTCTCACTAACTCTTCCTCTCTTCACGTTTTTCTCTTCTCTTCTTTTATTTTCTCTTCTGTCCTCTCTGCGCTCTTTTTCTGTCCAGCTTTTCTTTCTTGTCTCTCTTCTCTCTCCTCTCTTTTTCCCAGCCTCTCTGCTCTTTCTCAGTAGACGTCTGAAGGGCCCTTGAGGGATGGGGAGACGGGGCCTTCCCCAGGGCAGGGGCCACGGTAGAGGGCCAGGAGGAGAGGAGAGGGCCTCTGTCTGGAGGAGGGAAGGATAGATGGATAGATGGATCTCTGTATGGATGTGAGGAGATGGCATAGAGAGAGGGCCCCCCATTGATGGAGTAAGGACCAGGTTGGCAGCACTTGAGAGCCGCACGTCCCTGTCTCACCCGGGTGCTTAAGAGCCCGGCCACACAATTTGCATTTGTTTTGTTTTGCTCTCAGTCATTTTGGGAGTCCTTTACTTAGTCAGTCAAATCATCCAATACCTCTGGGCACTCTGTGGTCAAATTCACCTCTATTCAATACACATACAATATGTTGTTCAATATATTTGTGAGGAGACTGTTAGTAGGGGTTGCTTTAGTGTTAGTCACTGAGTTTGTTCCAATTAGAGGTTCTTTCCACCATATTTTGGTGTCAACCCCCCTCATTTGGCAGTCAGGGGAGGTAGGATCGCCTAGAGCAACCTCCTCAAGGTGATCCAGAGATCGGGGATATCTTTGAGCCCCCCTGAAGCAAGTGCCTTCTGCACAAAAGACCGGCCGACATGCGAGTGCTGCTAAAAATCCCTCTTCATCAAAGGTACACCCGAATTAGATGCAATTAAGTTGTTTCCAGTTTCTGGCTAAAACAAAAGCTGTGAGATAGAAATGTCACAGTATTACCATTACCCATATAATCATAATCATAACTCCACAGCTTGTCACTCAATAGCACAGGCTTCAAAGCCTGTGAGCCGATCTTTGGGGATAAAGTTACATGGCTTCCACGACAACAGAAAAATATCACGGAGGGGCCATGCGGAATAAAGTCATTTAAACGCTGAAAGCAAAAATCATTTTGATAATGATACCAGTGATAGTCTTTTGTTTGATAATGAGGGGGGTGGGGTGGGGGGTGGCTTTCTGACAGGGATTAATAGTACTGGGTTATTACAACAGTTTCATATTTTGGGACTGAATTAATAATAAGTCTCTATGCACTATTCACTATTAGAATAAAACACACATATGTTGCTAATTGTGGGGGTCGTGTGTAAGTGGACAGGGGTCAGGGACAGGCAATATTGAGGGGAACATACAGGCTTTTTCTTCCTATTGTTATGGACGCTCTAACAATGAAGTCCATTTGGACAGTTAATCATACGCTTTACTGCGCAGGCAGGTAACTCCCGCTATGTGGTCTTATGTGTTTGATTCAACCTATTGGTGAGTCTGTTTTTATTCTAATTGTACAGTGGAATAATTAGGGAAATGATACAGAATTTTAGATGTATTTGAGGTGAATATGTTTAAGCTGCTATTTAGGGGTAGATGTGTTTTTAATCAGCCTGATCTCAGAGCAAAACTTATTATATGTTAGGAAAATCCATGCCACTCCATTTAGTATGATATGTTACGTTACGTGAGGTTACATTATTTGACCCGTTTAGTATGATATATTAAGTTTGATAAGACAGTATGTTACTTAAGGCAAAAATTAAAGGAGGGTGGTTGTTCGGGGTGGATGGATAGGTGTATAACGTGAACGTCTAGCAAACCAAAGGTTGCGTGTTCGAATCTCATCACAGACAACTTTAGCATTTTAGCCAATTAGCAACTTTGCAAGTACTTACTACTTTTTAGCTACTTTGCAACTACTGAGCATGTTAGATAATCCTTCCCCTAACCCTAAACCATTTAACCTAACTCCAAACCATAACCCTAACCTTAACCCCTAACCCTAATTCTTAGCCTAGCTAACGTTAGCGACCTAGCTAACGTTAGCATTAACCACCTAGCCACCTAGCTAACGTTAGCAACAACCAATTGGAATTCGTAACATATCATACATATTTCAAATTCGTAACATATTGTACAAATTTAAATTTGTAGCATATCATACGAATTGTAATTCGCAACATACTATACATCCTGCAATTTGTATTATATTGTAATGTAACCTAACGTAACGTAATATATCATACTAAATGGAGTGAATGGATTTTAGTAACATATAAGACATTTTGCGCTGAGTCCAGGTTGTTTTATTTAATCACTTAGTCCCTTGCTGTTTGTATGAGGCTAGGATGTCAGGAAGCTAGTCAGGAATTTGCTGTTGTTTTTTTTGTAAAATATGTCATATGGAAATACAATAAAGCACTTTTTTGTTTGTCTTTGACTACAGTACGTGCAGTATTGAAATTGACTGTCCAACAGACAACTTTAATCTCCAAGACTCCAACAATCTCTGCACATAAACTCAACAACCAAAACTAGAATGTCAAAAAGCACATTCTTAACTCAAAACATTCTGCCAATGCTTTAGCTTACATTTCTTTCTTTTGTGGGTTGGACGATAATAGCTCAAAACAAAGAGACGTCGTAGTAGAAATGGTTCAGTGCAACAACAAAAGCCTGTGCTGTGTGATTACAGCTGTGGCCGTCATTAGCACGAGCCTCTTTAATGTAATTGATGGAGTGGATTCTTATATCAGACCTCAATAGACTGGGCAGGGTCCCCCCGCTTGTTTGGACTCATCTGTATTCACCGTGAGTGTGTGTGTGTGTGTGTGTGAGTGTGTGAGTGTGTGTGAGTGTGTGAGTATGTGTGAGTGTGTGCGTGTGTCAGCAGAGAGAGAGAGACTGTGATAATTACAACTTCACACTCTTTAGACACTTATAGAAAAGAGCAAAACAAAGCATGGTGATCGGAGTGTGTGTGTTTGTGTGTATATGTGGGTGTGTGGGAGGGTGGGAGGGATGCATCTGTGGATTTTTGGAAAGCGTATACTGTAAGTGTGTTTGTGTGAGTGTGTGTCCGTCTGTTCGCGCGCGTGTGCATGTATGTGTCTCTATCCACGAAAGCGAGACTGTTTGCATTCTCTCAAGGATCCTGACCCTTCCAAAATGACACGTTTTCCTCCCCCCAACCCTCCCCACACATTAGGTGCTTACAAAAGACAGAGCACTAATGCATCATCTAATTGGCCGAGGCTCCTGCTTCTGCCTCTCCCTCCATCACTCTATTAGCTCAGTAATTACCCATATGCCTCGGCGAGGCGGACGTCCAGATAATGGCCGCCTCAAGGGCCCTCGAGCGCGGCAGAGAAGGGCCGCAGTCTGTCGCCGCGGGAACACCACGAGCTCTCCAACTATTTCAGCAGCTACAGCGCCACCTGGGAAAACACAACAGTAGGAGTTTGGCAACTTCAGCACCAGTTGGAGTTTGGAGTTTGGTACCCTTAGGGACTGCCTGCCTGCCGACAAGAGATTGGGATCTCGTTCTGTGTGCAGTATCTGTTTTTCTCTGCCTCTCTCTTTCTCTCTCTTTCTCTCACTCTTGTTCTCTCGCTCTTATTTTCTTCCTAATGCTGTTTACTGTTGCCTGCTGTCTTGTATTCTGTTTTCTCCCTTTAGCACTCTCTTATCTAACTCTCAATTTCCCTATGTTATTCTCTCTCTCTCTCTCTCTCTCTCTCTCTTTTTCTCCCTCCCTATCCATTTCGGCCTTTCCCCTTTCTCTTTTTCCCTCTCTCTTTTGATGCCAACATCAGGCATAATTCACCAATCTTCAATCTTCAGCCTCTTAATTGAAATCACATAATCTTTATAGAATGGAAGCGTCTGCCATCCGATCATCCCCAAATCACTGTTTCTGAAAAGAACAAACAAAGACCTTCTTAAATAATTCCCTGGGTCAGGTCAGCATATAATATGGATTACAGTTCTCTCTGTCTCTGTCTCTGTCTCTGTCTCTGTCTCTGTCTCTGTCTCTGTCTCTGTCTCTGTCTCTGTCTCTGTCTCTGTCTCTGTCTCTGTCTCTGTCTCTGTCTCTGTCTCTGTCTCTCTCTCTCTCTCTCTCTCTCTCTCGCTTTCTTTCTCTCTCACTCTGTCACTCTCTCGCTATCTCTCTCTCAATCTGGGATATTGTCCCATCCCTCCATCCATCCCTCCAGATTGTCAGACTCTCAGCTGACCGGGCCTGGGCTGCATTATCTGTTTTTAAAATCAGATAAATAAATATATAAAGCGCCCATTGGTAATGCTAATATATGTCCTAAGAGGGTCTAAGGCTCCAGATCCATGGACTTAATCTGGGTTTTGGGAGGCATCTTCTCCCGGCCTTTCAGAGATTTGTGAGATCACTGTCCGTCCAGGGGAGGGCCGGCTTGAATTATCTTTGCGTATTGTGTTAATCTGTTGGCATGCAGATTGTGGTGGACTAAGGTTCAAGTAGGGGGGGATTAGAGCAGACCGGGCCAAAGCTGATGCAGGCAGGCTTCTCAAAAGGCCCTGGTGTTTTGGAGCTGGGTGAGATTTTGACAGCCTACACGTCGGTCACCACAGGAACCACTGAAGCACACACACACATGCAGGGACGCAAGCAACCATGCCTGCACGCACGCACACACGAGCACACACACACGCATGCACGCGCACACACACACACCAAACACCCAAATCGCCTTTACTTTCACCCTCTCCAGTCCTGATAATTCCCCTCTTAAAATCTCCCCTCAGACCAACCACTGTGAGAGCGGGACCCAAAATGCACCGCAAACCGTCTAGCCGCCGCACTCCACAAATCCCAAAACCTTTTAGAGCCACTTGACTGGGAGAAATCCATCTGGAGGGGATATTCACTGTCCATTACTTTGAGTCGAATGTGTAGTTTTAACCAAACAATATTTATTTACACAACATAATCTAAATACAGCAAGTTTTTGGCCAAATGTGTTGTTAATGCCTTATTAACGTGTTATAACATAACAGCAAGAGCAGGACAAGGTCCCATAACCTGTTAATTGTTCATCCCGATGCAACAACCAACCACTTTGTGTTTCTACCCTCTCTGATTATCTCTAGAGAGTGATAAAATCACTTGAGGTAAATGAGTGATTGGACTGGAGGACTGGTGAAGTACAACTTAGCAGTCCTTTACCAGCTCCTGTTTGCAAATGGAGCCATGGAGTTTGGAAAATGAGGAGGCTGGGGGTCAGAGTTCACCATAAGGACCAGCCATTGGAAGACTTGGAGGGAGACAGCCAATCACATTCTCTCAAAGCCCTTGACCCGAGCCCTGGAGACCTAACGGGAGAGCCGGGATTTCATTTCAACCAATCACTCACGTTTAATGAGAGCTAATTGAACAATTGAAAATCTCTTAACTGGCTTTATTTGGTTTAAGTCCCTCTGTGACAGAAATACAGTAGTTGAGGTGTACTTGTCTTTATGTAAATGGTAAAATATGTCTCTCAAGTTATCATTGTTAATTATTTATCCTCTGACTGAATGATCTAGGCCCCGTTTCTCAATTCCTATGATTCAGTTGTGTTCAAAGTTACAGTATGTCACATGCTGCCGTCATCTAACCAGGTCTCTCTCTCAAAAGAAGCAACTACTCAGGAAACCTGGTAAAATAAATAAGGAAATAAGTAATATAAATGAATGAGAAATCATACGTAGTTTCCTCAGTAAATGACTGATATTTCTCCCAAAGGGATACGATTACATGCTCGGGTGGAGTGGCACATAGAACATACTCAGTCGGTCCTCAGGTCAAAAGGCTAATGAGTCAAACCCTCGTCAAGGCCCCAGCTCCTACCCAAGACCCCCAAAAAGAGCACCAACTCATGGGTGCGCTTAATTCAATCAACCAAAATAATGTATTTGTTTGTGTTCCATGTCACATCTCTACATTATTAGGAGGAATCTTGGGTAAGCTTTACTGCCTGCGTTGATAAGAATAATGGGTGGGTAGTACTTTAATGGGCCCATCCAGGAAAGCTAGGAGACTAACTAACGTTAATTAAGGAGAGAATGCCTTGTTTCTTCTCTGTTTCTTCCCTGCGACTCAGGCCTTTAAATCATCTTCCAATGAGCAAAGACTTCCATCCACAGCAGTGTTTTGTCATCTCTCCAATTAAGCCATGGACAAGTGAACGTGCAGTTGGAGATGGTCGCTGACTAATTCCTCAGAACAAAAGACAGTTTGTGATCCACGATTTAGCATGAAGAACGCTAATAATGGATGATTAATACAGACGTGCATGAACTCCTTGATTAGTTCCAAACAGAAGCATGTCATATGGTTTTTACTAATGTAATGCATTTCATAATGCGTACCCAATGCAGGCCTTGAATTCATCCCTGAATTCTCAAAAGCAGAGCTTGTATCAAGCAGCAAGTGGAAACTGAGCCTACAATATATTTACAGTGGTCTCAATTAAATAGAAAGAGAAAACACTAAATTGCTCCATTTCCCCCTCTTTTTTTTCTCTCTCTTTCTTTTTCGTGAAATTGCTTAATATAAGTACAAAGTCATGTTTCTAACTCCAAATAAGGCAAAAAGAGCCGTGGGGAAAAGTGTAACTGTCAGAATGGAAGAAAGGAAAACAAAGGCTTGATTAGCATTAATAGAAGGCTGATTAATCTAGGAGACTTCAATACAGGGAAGGATGTTATTATAATAGCCAGAGAAAGAGAGAAAGACCATTCCTATGTATGCCTCTTAGGCCTGTGGATTAAACAACCTTTGGTGGCAGGAGAAACAATGAGTCTTTTAAAAGCTTGTTTAGGAGGAGTGTCTGACGCTCCATTACTGTGCTGTAAGCTGTTTAATAGGTGGCTGGGACAGGTCTTTAAGATCCTAATTCACAATCAGGACCACTAATGATTTGGGCCCGTCGTCTGCGGCCTCGCAGCTTCTCAGGCTCTGTTGCTCAGGAGATGGATGGTGGGGAGTGTGTGGGTTTTAGGGACAGAGAGAAATAATGAGAAAGAAGGGGGGAGGAAGAAGAAGAAACAGAAAGTGGGAGAGGGTTTTAAAGCCGTTAAGTAGATCAGTTTCTTTGTGTGCGGTCAACAGAGGCACTTGAAACTTTTCCTGAGCTGCCGACTGCCGTCGTCTGAGGAGTAAACTCATTCTTCCTTTCAATTCTTTCACTCTGAAACTAAGAAGCTTTAGGAAATGGCAAGACATTTAGTCTATGAATTACAAAGCAGTTTTTTGTCTACAGTTGCCACACAGTTTATGAAATATAAATTTTTGTGTGTTCCAAATATTTGACTGCATAACATAACAAGGGATCAAAAGGTTTCCATGACACCTGAAAATAGTGTAAACATTACTAACAGAAGGGAGAAGAAAGTTGTTAACATCAGCAAAGGACTTTCCACAAACCCAACCAAAACATCAGACAGAAACAATCCCTGTTTCATGTATCCCGTTGATTTATTTTTTACCCTTTTTGACTCCTTAAAGCATTCTGTTTATGTTTACAAATTGATTAAAAAAGAACAGTCAATAATCTGTTTTCCCAAACGATTTTTAATCACCCTTTCAAATATTTGCTCCGGCACCGTAGCTCATGTCGAGTTGTGTCCTTTAGGATTTGAGATGGTCACAAACACACAAAAAATACCCAGAAAAAAATCAACAAATAGACAGCAGTGAGACAGAACAGAACAGTTTGAGGATGAAAGGCGCTAATCCTGACCGCAGCTAATGCTAATGCATGTTTATCAAATATGTAATCGACATTAGTTATAAAAACAGTGATGTGCTTTGCCAGCACTCTGCTCGTTGTTCCGTGATTGCAGAAGAGAAGATTAAGACGGGCTTTAGTGCCGCTCAGATGGAAGGATGGAAGGATGAAAGGATGGTTCTGGGAATTGTGTTTACTGTTACTCAGAGGATGAGAAGTGAGGGAGGAGTGACAGCAATTTTTTTTCAGTATCTTTGTATTAATTGTATTCAGATACATGTACAGTATGGTAACATGACCAGTGGGAAGGTGTTTTGAATCAGTGAAGTGTTTGAATGTGAGGTACTGTAGCAGGTTGTTAATATTGTCACAGATGTGAGGGACTAGGAAGGGGGTAGAGTGTTGTTTGTTGTGTTTAACAGAGTAGGGGGGGTAGAGTGTTGTCTGTTGTGTTTAACAGAGTAGGAGGGGGTAGAGTGTTGTCTGTTGTGTTTAACAGAGTAGGAGGGGGTAGAGTGTTGTCTGTTGTGTTTAACAGAGTAGGAGGGGGTAGAGTGTTGTCTGTTGTGTTTAACAGAGTAGGAGGGGGTAGAGTGTTGTCTGTTGTGTTTAACAGAGTAGGAGGGGTAGAGTGTTGTCTGTTGTGTTTAACAGAGTAGGAGGGGGTAGAGTGTTTTCTGTTGTGTTTAACAGAGTAGGAGGGGGTAGAGTGTTGTCTGTTGTGTTTAACAGAGTAGGAGGGGGTAGAGTGTTGTCTGTTGTGTTTAACAGAGTAGGAGGGGGTAGAGTGTTGTCTGTTGTTGTCTTAGGTTTAACTTTATGTAGGGTTGTGGTGTCTCTCTTGTCGTGATATGTGTTTTGTCCTACATTTTTATTTTTAATCCCAGCCCCCGTCCCCGCGGGAGGCCTTTTGCCTCTTGGTAGGCCGTCATTGTAAATAAGAATTTGTTCTTAATTTATTTGCCTAGTTAAATAAATTTAACAGAGTAGGAGGGGGATAGAGTGTTGTCTATAGTGTTTAACAGAGTAGGAGGGGAGTAGAGTAGAGTGTTGTCTGTAGTGTTTAGCGGTTGCAGGGCGGTTGGTTTGCGGTTAAATGTTTACAGGATGGAGCGGGGGCACAGCTCCTGCCAGTTAGTTCCTAGTCCCCTGGGCGCGTGGAGGAACAGAGGTAACCTATTTTCTTTGGCAAGGTTGAGCAGTCACACAGACACTCTGTTTGTGTTGTGTGATTGCAGTTCTCGTTCTCTCTCTTTTCTCTCCCTATCTCTTTCTCTCTCTTTCCCTCACAGTTTCTCTCTCTTTCCCTCACAGTTTATCTCTCTTTCTGTCTCTGTCTTTCTCTTTCTCCCTCTTTCTCTCTCTCCTCCCCACTTTCTCTCCCTTTTTTCTCTATTCCTCCCTATTTCTCTCTCTCTCCCTCCCTCCATTCCCCTCCACCCCTCTCTCTGTCACACTGGGATGAAGGCAGTCTTGCTGTGCTGTGTGTTTGCCTGCCTGGTTCAAGGCTCTGTTGTTAGTAAATTGGGCCATTAGAAGACACTCTGACCTAACCAAAGGCATTTTGTTCTTTCTGCCATGTTTTTTCTCCTTCTCTCAGTATAAATATATACCTTTGATGGAACGGAGAGACTGGAGAACCATTAACAGATCATTAAATGGCCAACAAATTGGGGTGAACCTTGAAAAAAGGGAAGAAAAAGTATTCTCTCCCTCTCTCTTTTACCCTCACATTTTTTCCCCCCTCATAATAATTCATAATGAAAATCAGATAGTAGTTATGACAGAGGTGAACTCCCGCAAGCACAAAGTCCCCGTCTTTTTCTTTCTCTCTCTCTTTCTCTTTTTTCTCTCTCTCTTTCTCTTTCTTTCTCTCTTTCTCTCTCCTGTTCTCTCTCTCGCTCTCTTTTTCTCTTTCTCTATCTCCCTATCACACACACAATCACTCTAATAAATGTTATCTCCTTCCCCCTCCCTCTCTAATCTTCATCCCACCCATTCTGTCCATACCCCGCTCCCCCTCTCTCAGTGCTGTGGACAGAGGAGGACCTCTTGACAGGGGGATGCCTTTAGGCGAGCCCCAGGCTTTTAGGCCTCATCTCTGTGGCATGGGACCAGATCCCAAATGACACCTGTGTGCCTTGGCATAGCTCCTGGCCAATAGTCACATCTGAAGCTGTTTGCTACAACAAAAGGCTAACTCAACATGGGTCCACGCCCCAATGTTGCACTCCTTCACCTCAAAATCACCCCTAATGATTATACTAATTATTGTTTTGTCCATAATTCCAAACTGACTCTTTATCTCAAAATGGCAGCTACAGTTCCTTTCATGATGTGTGTATGGAGCTGTAAACATCACAAGTATATCAGTCTCTCTCCCTGTCAATGAGTTTTAATTATCAGTGAATGTCAAGGTTCAGCACATCTCATTTCTCTCATCCTGAAACACATGTCTTGTGTAATGCTGTCCTTTTGTCCAAGTACACTCATAACATCCTTCATATGCAGCATCTCTGAAGTATGTTCCATTGTTCCTCAAGTACCCAGGAGTGTTCTGCACTCCAAACGGACAGGGATTGTGATGTTGGAGCATCAACAACCGTCTATCGGCTGAAACAATACAAGCTGAACACCATATTACTCACCTGCATTTAAAAGCCCGGACCTTGACCACTTACGCTGTGAAAGAAAATTACCCAGGCACAAAGCCCGAGCTCTCGTCTCCCCAAAACACATCACTGCACCCTTGTCATTAGAAGTGGAGGATCTATTAAAAACAATTATTGTAGCCCCTTCACTACAGCCAGTTTGGTCTTTGTGAGGTAGTGGATTTGCATCACTGGAAAAGGACAGAGTGGAAACAATGGAGGAGCTGTTCACTCAGAGTAAGACCACACTGTGATCTAAGAACATCATGGAGTGAAACGTGTGGAGGGAGAGATGGAAAGGGAAAAGGTTTTTAACCAGGTATGTATGTGAAGAAATCAGAGAAAATGTCCATGCTTGCTCGATTATCCTTGTATCACAGATAGAGATATACAGTATATTGATACCTGATCTGATTATCTTGAGCTATGTGTACATCTGTGTGTTAATGTAGTTGTCATCGTTGCGGTCATTATTGATTTGGACAATGTTGTTGTGATGGCAGTGTTTCCTGCCCCAGTAGATTGTGGTGCTCTGGGCAGTACTCTGCTGTGTATGTGACTGGCCAGTGGTGTTAGTGTGTGTGACTGGGCAGGGGTGTTAGTATGTGTGACTGGCCAGTGGTGTTAGTGTGTGTGACTGGGCAGGGGTGTTAGTGTGTGTGACTGGGAAGGGGTGTTAGTGTGTGTGACTGGGAAGGGGTGTTAGTGTGTGTGACTGGGAAGGGGTGTTAGTTGTGTGTGACTGGGAAGGGGTGTTAGTGTGTGTGACTGGGAAGGGGTGTTAGTGTGTGTGACTGGGAAGGGGTGTTAGTGTGTGTGACTGGGAAGGGGTGTTAGTGTGTGTGAATGGGCAGTAGGGCTACTTAAAGCAGGACTACATCTAGTGCTGTCATTACAGCTACAGCAGGCCTTTCTAGACAGAGAGGGGAGTGTGTGGGGGGTGGGGGGGTAGTAAAAGGGAAAGCGAGAGGGGTGATAGAGGGAGAAAGATAGTGAGTGAAGGAGAGAGAGAGTGGGTGAGGGAGAGAGAGAGAAAGAGACAGACCTTGCCATTGCATGTGGTTTGGGGTCTTGTAGACTGGTCTCCTGGCAGGAAGAGAGGAGGGAGAAGGAATACAACAGGAGAGTAAACATGAGAATGAGATGGAAGAAAGAGAAAGAGCGACAGAAAAAGATGGAGAGAAAAAGCCAGAGAGAGAGAGGCTAGAAAGAAAAAATGAGAGAAATAGAGGTGAGAGACGTGGGCATTGAGGCTTAATGAGAGGTGAGCCAGAGGAGTACAGAGCAAGGAGAGAGAGAGAGAGAGAGAGAGAGAGAGAGAGAGAGAGAGAGAGAGAGAGAGAGAGAGAGAGAGAGAGAGAGAGAGAGAGAGAGAGAGAGAGAGAGAGAGAGAGAGAGAGAGAGAGAGAGAGCGATAGAAACACAGCTGAAGGAGAGAGAGACAACGAGGAGGTGAGAAGAAGCGTGTGAGTGATAGATGGGACGAAGGGAGAAGGGAATAGAGAAAGAGGGAGGAAAGGAGTTGGAAAAAAGAGCTGGTAAACAAAACGCCAAGAATAGAGTTACAGGGGTTGAGGTGAAGAAGAGGGTGAGCGACAAGGATAGAGGGACAGGGTTAGAGGTGAAGAAGAGGGTGAGCGACAAGGATAGAGGGACAGGGTTAGAGGTGAAGAAGAGGGTGAGCGACAAGGATAGAGGGACAGGTCAAGGAAAAGTGGATGCAGGAAGGAAAAGCTTTTGTCGTTTTTATTTTAAAGAAGGGAAGATAGTAGAAAGATAGTAGAAAGATAGAAAGAAACAAAGGAATGAGGAAGAGACAAAATCGTCAAGAAAAATAAACCTGAGACAGTGAAGTAAGAGAACAGGGAGTAGTGAGAACCTTACTCTATCCAAGAAAACAAGGAAATACTATTCAGCAAAATGCTAAATAAAGACGGCAGGAGTGAAGGAAAGTCACAAAGGAAGCCTGGAGTAAAACAAAAAACAAAGACTTGGCTCCATACCAAGTTCTGAAGGAGTTTGGGACACTGGCACCACCCCTCTCGTTCCCCCACAGCCCCCCTCCCTGGTTTAGCTCTCCCCTATAAAGGTGATGTATGAGCTCAGAGCTGGATGTGCCCTTGTCAGGCCCTGCATCTGAAAATGGTGATGGATAGAGGGAGAGGGGGAGAAGGGGAAGGAAAGTAAGGAATGCAGGTGATGGAGGGATGACAGTGATGTAGCACTTGCCCCTCATACCGCCACGTCTCAGACAGCTGTTTAGCGATGGGGGCGCAAGGAGGGGGTGTTAGAGGTGGCGGGATGAGAAGTATGTGTGTGTGTTTGTGAGGGGACAGACGATAGGTATTTTGGGGGGTGCCCTATGACTTTGAGACGGCGAGCAATTTAGCAAGTTGAGAAGTAGAAGTGTGAAGGAACAGAGGACAAGCCTTCTATACTGCCTGGCCTGCTATACAAGGGTGACATTATGTTTCAGTACTAGGGACAAGGCTATAACTCCTCTCCTGGCCTCACTGTGGCCTCCTCAGCCCTGCTCTGGCCTCTAGGCGAGCCCCAGGCTCCAAGGCCTTCTCCCAGTGGCTGGGGACCAGATCAGAGTCACAGACCCTACCACAGGCTACAAACTCCCTAGAGCCATATTAAGTGTAATTTGTCTATCGTTCCGTCTGTGTGTCCTTCTTTGCCTGTGTGCCTGTATCTGTGTATGTGTCCCTGTGTGTGTGTGTGTGTGACATTTATCCCCCACACAGCAGGTATCTGAGTCCCTTTCCCTATTAGCAACGGGGGCTTAGCCAGTCTCCCTTGGAGCCCAGTGGGTCTCCGACCAAGGACTCTGGGAATATCAGGAATATCAGTCACACAGCGCTGTGGAACGTGTGAGCGTCAGGCATAAATCAAAGAGCTTGTCCAGGGCCATCGTAAGGTGGCGAGAGTTTATGTTGTCCGAGTTTCACTGAGCTGTAAATCATATGGATGGACTGCAGGAAAGGACAGGAGATGGGACGGTGTCACAGAGGTGTCACAAAAGAGTCTGCGTCCTCACCACTGGGCTGGGTCACAATTCTCCTCGATGGCTTCCTTCTTTGTCTCCTTTCCCTAGAGATAGGACAAGGTGTCTGAGAAGACTGTTTCAAATAGAGCCCTAAGTCTTCTTGTCTCCTGTTGTTTGTGATCACATTTAGATAAAAGGTCTGTAGAGTTAGCCAAGCACTCTCTTTCTTTCTTTCTTTCTTTCTTTCTTTCTTTCTTTCTTTCTTTCTTTCTTTCTTTCTTTCTTTCTTTCTTTCTTTCTTTCTTTCTTTCTTTCTTTCTTTCTTTCTTTCTTTCTTTCTTTCTTTCTTTCTTTCTTTCTTTCTTTCTTTCTTTTTCTCTCAATCGCTCTTTTAATCTCTCGCTCTCTCTCTTTAATGGAGAGAGGAAAGACAGAATCTGTTGCTTCTCTGTAACTCTCCTAAAGTAGGGCACATAGCAGGAGTAGGAAGGGGCAGGGGGTTGGGTCAGGGTGACATGGGTGACATGGGTGGAGTGAGAGAGCAGGGGAGGGGGGAGAGAGAAGCGGATTAGGAAGAGAGGGGTGGGGTAAATAGTTGAAAGGAGGAGAGGAGGGGTCAGGGGAGTAGAGGAAGGGAGGGGTGATGGAGGGGTCTGGGTATGGGACAGTTAGATGTGTGTGTGCGTTTGTGTGTGTGTGCGTGTGCGTTTGTGTATGTGTGAGTGTGTGTGTGTTTATGTGTGTGAGGTGCACATGTGACAGAGAGCAGTATTGACAGGCCAGGCCGATGTCCCTGAGAAAACCTTCAGAATTCAATCCTATCGATCTCACAGAGGAGTGGAGGACTCTGCCCCTGGACCTTACCCTGAGCCATTACACACACACACACACACACACACACACACACACACACACACACACACACACACACACACACACACACACACACATACATACATACATACATACATACATACATACACACACACACACACACACAGATACACAGATACACTTACCACCAACATTCACTCACCCACATGAATACTCAGAAATGCATAGAAACATTCAAAGGCACACACACATACACTTGGCTGTTCCTAAAGCTACAGGTGATATTCTCGACTCTTACCACGAAGATCTCACTAAGTTCTAACTGTAAGTATTATGCATACTTATCAGATTATGAGTGTGTGTGTGTCTTTCTAAGTGTATTTGTATGAGTGGTTCCATGCATGAGTGTGTGTCTGTGTAAGAGTGTGACTGAGTGTGTGTTTGAGAGGGAGCAGGGGGAGGAGGGGGAGGAGGAGGGGGAGGAGGGGGGCATGGGGTCCATGTGTTCTGTGACCTTGGTCACTGCTGAAGGGACCTAGTTTCTTGCCAAGCCAATCAATAAGCTAAACAGGCGGAGGATGGCTATTTGGAGCATGGGAAGCCAAAGTCAAATACTGATAGGTTATCTGCCTGTCCCAGCACCACTTCTGTGCAAATATTGGACCAGCACATTTTTCACGGTGACTTGCATTTAGAAAAAAAAGAAAGAGGGGAAGCTGGGAGAAGAGGACATGGTTCAGTGGTCCAGTGGGTACATCGCAGGGCATTACCCCCCCTTCACTCCCCCTCTTCCCCTCCTCTCCTCCTCCCTGCTCCACACCCTCCCCTCATCCCGCCTCCCTCGCCCTCCTCTAACCCCCCACCAACAAGTGCACATACTCTCTCGAGGGCATTAAAACACACATGCACGCACACACGCACACACACACGCACACATGCACGCACACACACACACTAATTCAAGACTAGTAGAGAAATTACCAGGAATTTACCCAGAAATGTAAAACGGTAATAACGCCCTAATAATCAATGAATAATAGTACTCATTGATACCACTAAATGTTCTGTTAATTTATATACCAGTGGAACAACATTGGGAAGGTTAGAGCATTGGGCCAGTAACTGAAAGGTCGCTGGTTCGAATACTCGAGCCGACAAGGTGAAAAATCTGTCGCTGTGCCCTTGAGCAAGGCACTTAACCCTAATTGCTCCAGGGGCACTGTACAATGGTGACCCTGGCCGTGAGCCCACTCCCTGCGGGTGTCTCAGGGGGAGATGGGATATGCAAGAAACACCTTTCCATTACACACTTGTGTGCAGCAGGACAAATATAAGCACCCCCCCAAATTATTATTATTATTATTATTAACAGTACCGTAAAAGAAAGTCCTACCCAATAGTTGTTTTTGATGGTGAAAGCTAAAAGTGAACAGGTGGAGACAACAGCATCTCTAGAACTGATCTGATCTCCAGTCAGTGATGGCAGCTGTATCTGATCAATTATGGATGAATGACCCATGTCAACCACTGTATTATAACTACTGGAGAACAAGCACCCAGTCCAGTGTGTGTGTGTGTGTGTGTGTGTGTGTGTGTGTGTGTGTGTGTGTGTGTGTGTGTGTGTGTTTGTTTGTGTATGTGTGAGCCACTCTGGAGAGAGCCCGCTGAGACGTTTCAAAGCAAAAGGTGTGTGTGTGTGTGTCAGATGTGTGTGTCAGGTGTGTGTGTGTGTGTCAGGTGTGTGTGTCAGGTGTGTGTGTGTGTGTCAGGTGTGTGTGTGTGTCAACGCCAGCAAGCGTTGGTACAGTACAGTAAACCCTGGAACAATGACTTCAAGAGCAGCACACAGAAAAACACATTAATTATGAGAGAGGAGGGATCAAAGCAGAACTGTGACATGAAATAAATGAATTAACGCTAGAAAAAATATTGCCATCTGGACTAAAGTTTTCTATATCTGACCGAGGAAAACTCAGACTGTTCAGATGCTTGGCACAGGTTGTTCTTTTGTTCTTTGCATCTTTCTAAAGGGGTATGAATATGATTATTATTATATATTATATAATGATGTATATAATATAATATATTCATTATATTTTATCGTACTTTCTGAAACAACACAAAGGTATATTAGATATTTGTCAAATCAACTTTTTGAGAATCTGGGGTATGTTCAGCGTTACCATTTTTTTTGGAAATACTACATAAAACAGAATTCAAGATAATTGCTCACTTCTGCAACAGGTAATTTTGTAGTGAGTTGGTAAATTCTGGACCATATAATGTACACAAGTGTATACTTGATAGAGGAGAATTCTCTTGGCTCTTCCTCTCTCAGCAGGGTGATGTTGATGTTTTCTGTTTGCTTCAGCCCTTATTCTTGTCTCCCTCCCTCCCTCCCTCCCTCACTCCCTCCCTCCCTCCCTCTCTCTCTCTCTCTCTCTCTCTCTCTCTCTCTCTCTCTCTCTCTCTCTCTCTCTCTCTTTTCTCTCTCTCTCTCTCTCTCTCTCTCTCCTCTCTCCCTCCCTCCCCTCCCTCTCTCTCTCTCTCTCTCTCTCTCTCTCTCTCTCTCTCTCTCTCTCTCTCTCTCTCTCTCTCTCTCTCTCTCTCTCTCTCTCTCTCTCTCTCCTCTCCTCCCTTTCCCCCCTCTCTCTCCCTCTCTCTCTCTCCCCCCCTCTTTCTCTTAGGATGACACTGGGCACTGGTCCTCTCCCTGACCATCTGGGCTGCTCCTCCACTAAGGGCCTGAGTGTGTGTGTGAGATAGTCACTCCTCCTCGAAGGGCATGTGTATGTGTGTATTTGTGTGTGTATGTGTTTGTGTGTGTGTATGTGTTTGAAAGCCATTCATCCTTGAAAGAGCCCATGGCGTGTATATATTTGTGTGTGTACGTGTTTGTGTATGTGTGTGTGCAAAAGAATCTTCCTTCGCCAGGTGAACATCTGCTACTTAGTGTCCTTACTGCACAGCCAGCCAAGGCAGAGAGAGTGAGCTAGCGGACTTAACCCTTTCCTCACTAAAACAAATAAAGCAACATGACTTATTAGACAGAGTTGGAGTAGTTGAATAGAAAAGAGTAGAGTTAGAGAGTTGTTGTGTAACAATATAATGTGCCTGTCTGGTGTGCACTACTTGTGTTTGTATGTGTGTGTGTATGTGTGTGTATGTGTGTGTGAATGTGTGTGTCGTGTGTGTGTGTCTGTGTTTTTTCTTGTTGTGTGTGCCAGGCGGATTAATAGTGTTATCCATCCCTGAGGCTGTGCTTTTGTCTCTGTGAGTAAGACAAGGTTTAGTCCCTACTACCACAGAGAGCCAAGCAGAGGTCTGGATGGGCTTAATCACAGCCATTAGAGTCTCTGGCCCAGAGGAGTCTGATAGCAATACCTCCTACTGCTCTCTGCTTTAATACATGGTGGCCAGGCCACAGTCACCCGGCCACTAAACCACTGGATTACTGCATGAGCTCAACTACTTAGAGCTGGTTCTCTCTCTGTCAGTCTTTTTGGATGCTGGTGCTTGATCTTTCTGCTGGCTCTAAATGCACTTTCTTCAGTCGGATGCAAAACCTTATTAAAACAGTGGCTGTCTAGCCTCACATGGCTGTCTCTAGCCTCTCTCTCTCTCTCTCTCTCTCTCTCTCTCTCTCTCTCTCTCTCTCTCTCTCTCTCTCTCTCTCTCTCTCTCTCTCTCTCTCTCTCTCTATCTCTCTCTCTCTCTCTCTCTCTCTCTCTCTCTCTCTCTCTCTCTCTCTCTCTCTCTCTCTCTCTCTCTCTCTCTCTCTCTCTCTCTCTCTCTCTCTCTCTCTCTCTCTCTCTCTCTCTCTCTCTCTCTCTCTCTCTCTCTCTCTCTCTCTCTCTCTCTCTCTATCTCTCTCTCTCTCTCTCTCTCTCTCTCTCTCTCTCTCTCTCTCTCTCTCTCTCTCTCTCTCGCTCTTTCTTTCCTTCTCTGCCCTCCGCGTACTCTTTCCCCCCTCCTCACACACACACACACACACACACACACACACACACACACACACACACACACACACACACACACACACACACACACACACACACACACACACACACACACACACACACACACACACACACACACACACACATTGAAGCCCATATTGTACCTTTTTGTTCCATGAGTAAACAGAGTCATTGTGTTTGTTTCTCTCAACCTCTCTGCTGCAGCTGCTGCTCCTCCAGCCTTAGCAGAGAGAAACCATCATCATCGTCATCATCGTCATCATCATTATCGCCATCATCATCCTGCTTAAACACAACACAACAAAGGTAGGGACAATAGCTCTGCAGTGGCTATGAGGAACACATCAAGGCCCTGAGAGAGAAAAGATGGTTGGTAATGTCTGCTGTACAATCAACCGTCTGAATAGGAAGTTTTACCTCGACCCTGGGATGGGCCCTTTCTTCATCTTTACTCAGTATTGGGTGTTGTGTACTCAGTGGAGTGGTGTGTGTGCCTGTGTGTGGCATGGACAATAGGGACAGGTGTTCCTGGGTTTACCTACACACACAGCTGTCCAGGAGAGAGAGAGACGCACCCATGAGGCTCAAGGAGAGGCTTTCGCTCTCTGACACTCGTCCATCGTCTGTGACATTGTTAACCTCCTTCTCGCTTCCTCTCTCTCTCCTGCTCTCTCTCGCTCTCTTTCTCCCAAATTCAAATTCGTAAAATGTCACACTTCAATTTTTTTGTATTGATATATTTTCTTTCTTTCCTTGTTAGTTCTTTGAAACGTTGTCCTTTTTCTGCACATTGAGTCATTTTCTGGCATCAGAGAGAGATGAGAGCTGAAACTGCAGGAGCGGACACTCCCAGGGCCAAGTCTCATACGGCAGCACAGTGCGAAATTAATTAGAAAAGGAGACAGAGAGAGCTGTGTGTTTATGTGTGTGTCAGTTGGCCTTTTTATCCATCTCCTCACCACTACAGACAGATAGACGGAGTGAAAACGCGTTCCTGCCACAAATCCTTCAGAAGGGTCCTTTTTCTGCCCTCTCTCCCTCTCTCCCTCTCTCCCTCTCTCCCTCTCTCCCTCTCTCCCTCTCTCCCTCTCTCCCGCTCTCCCGCTCTCCCTCTCTCCCTCTCTCCCTCTCTCCCGCTCTCCCTCTCTCCCTCTCTCCCTCTCTCCCTCTCTCCCGCTCTCCCTCTCTCCCTCTCTCCCGCTCTCCCTCTCTCCCTCTCTCTCGCTCTCCCTCTCTCCCTCTCTCCCTCTCCCTCTGTCCGTCACTAAATCCACGTTTTCCTACAACTTAAGCACTTAGCTGTAATCCCCATGAAAAGGCGACAGCACAAGTCACTCTCCTACCATTAAAGGGACACAACAGGGGCGTGTTCGGGACTCACTTAACTGGATTGAGGACAAAGCCTGCGGTTGATAAGTTTAGAGCCGAGAAGAATCCGCCGTTTACACCCATCCCATTGTGTGTTCTCTTACATTTACTCTCAGCAGTCTAAGCTGCTTTTATCCTTTTGCGCGTTTAATTCCTGTGACACTGAGAGGCTTTAAAATATGTCCCATTTCTTTCTCTCTTTTTTTTCAAACAAATGCCACAATAAAAGATTTAGACTGGAGAATATCTCTATCCACTTCCTGCAAACAAAACACAGGGGATGATACTGTATTATAAATTTTTTTACTTCTTGATTTTCAAAATCTGTCCCTTAGAATGTAACAATTTGTTCTAATCTCCTAACATGGAGAATTAAAGAGAGAATTGGAAGTGTGTTCACTGTTCATGATATGCTTGTCTGTGGGACTGAGGCAGTGGAAGAAACGGACGCCAGTGTCTGCTGTGGAGGCTAGACAAGGCCCTAATACTCCCTGTCCATTGGGCTCTGAAGAATGAAATCAAAGCAATGACATTGAAACAGAAGCAGCCAAGACAAGAGACGAGGGACGTGGCTACATTGTCCTAGCCAGACCGTCCAAGCAGCATCTCAGAGAAACAAAGCCTTCTGTGGTCGTGGATGTAAAATCAATTAACGACATGTTCATGTAAAGCCTTTTAAATTGTCTTGTTGGGGTTCGCTCTGTGGGAGACTGCCTCTGTGTGTCACAACATACATATACAACAGAAAACATGGTCACAATATTCAAGGACAGATGGATGGTTATAGATACATGGAGGTTGTTTCATTCTCCTCTATGGTTTGGATGGGTCTTATTATGAGCCATGTACTGCTATCACCAGCTATAGGGAAACGTGGCTAATGTCAATGTCACTGCCCCACTGTCCTCTTGTAGATAACTCTTCAGCACACACTCACTTACAATGTGTACAGTGGAGCTCCTGACTCCCCTAACACCACATGTTCAAATGTGTTGAAAGATACACACATGGGGAAACACTGGTGTGTGTATGTGTGTGTGTGTGTGTGTGTGTGTGTGTCTTCTAGCGCCAAAAGACTGCATGTGTAAGACTGGTTGGCGACTGGTTGTCTGGTTTGCTGGTGGAAGTATGGTATGAAACCCTGCCATAGGCCGATACATTCATATCATGTATTTCAGGCTGCTACAGTTTGTTCATTACCTATAGAAGGAACCATCAACCTTGGGCAAGACACTCTGTCCTCTTTGATTTCTCAAGTGCGCATCACCAGCGTCTTCCGTATCCAAGCGCCATGGGACTTCTCCTCCCATCGCCATGATGACAGAGGCATCGGTCGTCCGCGGCAACGTATGGTTCCCACTTAAGCCTGTAGCATGCGAGGCTCCAGATGCCGGCAGGCTCCTTCTCCTGCTCTAAAACAGGCCAGGGAGGTTAATGCACTCAAGGCAGGATAAGCAACCAGCTGTTGGCCTTCTAATATTTAAACCTCTCCTCCCTCCACTCCCTCCACGCATGCATCTCTCCATCCATCCCTCTTTCTCTCCCTCCCTCCCTCTCCTAAGAAAAGGGCCAGGCATATAAATCTCTCTCAAATGGCAACATCTGCTGGGTGCATTTCAGAGCAGCCAAGAGCGTCTTAACTCCTCCTGAGCAACAATGTGGCCATTTTCTCAGCGAGCGGCTGATGGGGGACTTAGCAGGAGATAAGAGCAGATAATGGCCCTGCGGAATACAGTCGGGATGGAGGGAGGACGACTGAGCTGAGGAAAGGAGCTGCAAATGTCAGTCCGGGGATCCGGGTCCGCACTGAGAGGATGGGGGGAGGGGGGTCTTATGAGACCAGTAAAGTGGTTTTGTACACAATGCTGGGACATTAGCATGGTAATCTGAACATGCTTTCATTTAGATAAAGATGTGTGTTGGGGTAGAGGGGTAGGGGGAAGTGTGGTTGCGTGTGGTTGCATGCGTGCGTATTTTCATGCGTGTGTGCGTATGTGTGCATGTGTGTGTTGCTATGGCTAAGCGAGCATTTGGTATCGCTCACAAATGTAAGTATTGCAATGTAGATTCAACATGACAAGTGTATACTTTAAGAGGCTTACCATATGTACTGAGACCCTTCCAGGCCAGAATTATTATATGGGACAACCATGTTGTAACACTATGACATTTGTCATTGTATACCACTAACAGACTTCACCTGAAATGCTGTGTAGTTTGCCCCCTAAATTACAATACATTATATTATACCATGGCATTGTTGAATACTCGTTTCTGACAGGCTTGAAGGGCATTCTAGAGCGTGCATTATTTCCCTATAACACACGGTATAATTACAATGTATAATTCAATGGCTATGAAGTTCATTCTTACATGTTGTATGTTTGAGCTGCTTTTGAAAGCAAAATGTGAATTGAAAACATTATTGTTTTGGCATTGTTGAATTCGATTTTCATAATAGCAAGCTATTTGGTTAGCTAAGCTAGCAAGTCTGAGATTACCAAGGCAACTACTGTAGCTAGCTAGCTAGCTAGTAAACTTGCTAGCTACTTCAGTGGATGTTGTTACATTTCTACTGACAAATGAATACATTTCTACTGGCAAATGTGTTAAATTATAGCCATGGTATGAAATGGATAATTAACTCAAGGCTCTATGCGTTCTCTGGAAAGTAAGTGTCCTGGAACACACCTTCCACGTCATTCTTTATTTTCCAGTGAACGCATAGCCCCTCGTTGATTGCTCCTTACATACCATACTATAGTAACACCTCGTAATGCATTCGTTTCTAAACTTTTATTGGTCTGTTTGCGGACTTGTAAGTCCTGCATGTCTGTCGTATCCTGGTCTCTTAACACAGCAACATCAGCCCCATGCACCCTGTAATAGAGGCATTAATTATCTTAATGACTCTAGTACATTTGTGGTCAGACAATAGCCTTTGTCTGTCATGGTTGGCAGGAGTGAGGCATCTTAAACATTGCCATTTAGCCCTGACGTAGCCTTGAAACAACCTATTCCAAACTACTGTAAATCACTGTTATCATTTCTCTATTTAGCAAGACACAGACTCGGGTTCCGGTAATGGAGTTTTCTAGAAAACGATGACTGAGAATAACACAGGCAGTAAACCCTAATGATATGATGGAACAGGTGATTGTTGTGTAGTATTCTTTCTAAATTATACGTACTTATCAGAATGATCCCAGTTTGAAAATCACAAGTCATGTACGATAGCATGAAATGGGTTTAATAAAAGGTTGACAGACAGTTAAGTCAAGAAACAATGGACATTCTGTAGACATAGACAGGCAAGTACATATAAATATCCAGTCAGTCACCAAAATGGTGTAGAAATAGCGAGTTCAACAGAGAGAGAGAGCGAGAGAGAAAGAGACTGTAGACAGATAGCTACAAAGAGACAGACAGACAGACAGACAGACAGACAGAGATGCAGGGCGAAGTGAAAACCCAGAGGTAGTAGACCATACAAGCAGGCTAGCATCCAGGCTGGCACCCAAATAGTCAGTCTGCTACTGTGCCCTTGTTGACTATGACAGCATATCACCATGCACACAAGTGTGAAAACACACGTGCACACGCAAGCACACGCGCGCACCACACACAGACACACACACACAAACACACACACACACTCAAACAGTGCCGCTGTAGCATGTCCTCATCACATGCTCTTGTCATGTACACTAAAAGTGAGAAGACGCAACAGCTGAGTCCGCTGTGTGTCTGGAAAGGGTGAGGGAGGGAAGAGGGGTAGATGGAAGAAGTGTGTGTGTGTGTGCGTGTGTACGTTTGCGTGTTCATGAACGTGTGTATGTGAGTGTGTGTGTTTGGGGGGGAGTAAGGGGGAACAGTCTGGGCGCCGTGACCCTTGATAAAAGCTCTTTGACACTCAGCTGTTTAGCAGCTCAAATTATCTTTGCTCCAGGATCGCACACATAGTAGGACCTTTGATGCCACCCTCACCTCATGAAAACCAATAGTGTGGGTGTGTGTGTGTGTTTGGGGGGGGGGGGGTCTGTCCATGTAGTTTGGTCTGTCCATGCAGTCAGGGGCCTGTTGGGGGCACCCTACTCCACTAGCACCCTCCACTCCCCCTTGAACTGATGTCTGGCCCAGAAAGACAATTCCCGTAGAGAAGTCAAATTTGAAAATTGAAAATAAGACTCTTAGCCATCACCTTTGTGCACAAAATATCCATTAAATTACTCAAGTAATTGTCTTAGAGGCAAATGTTTTTCTACATCACTCACAGCCAAAGATATTAACATTTTCTATTCATCAACTGTCTGTCATGTTTCTGGATGACGTGCTCGTGCAGGGCTCCAGTGGGCACTGAATGCTAGTGCGCAGGCATATGGGCCATGTAAAACCGGATCTATGAAACAGCGTACGTGAACGTGAGTAGATTGCGTTAACCCTATCAGTCCTAAGACCCCAGCAAAAATCATATTTTCATTTATCTGACTTTCATTTCTCTGCATGTCCAGGCCTTATATTTAGCCTCACAATGAAGATATTTTCCATGTTCTTTTCAGGACAACCAGGGCTACAAGTAGAACACAAAACGATTTGACATAAACAGTTGCATTCATGAGTTTTATTGACAAATGTCCGCCAAAGCAAAAGCCTGATAGAAATGAATTATATGAATGCTGTGAGTACAGAAATTGTTTGCTCAGTGGGAAATGATTATCCAACTAATCAGTGACAACTGTGTGGAGTTTGGAGTTTGTGACAGCAACTATGTGAGCTTATTACAGTATTATAGACAGTATGTCCTGGGATTTCCTATGATCTTCTATGTAGAGGAACCGCTTACCTTCTAATGGTTTTTGTGTAGCAAAGCATGTGTGTGTTTGTGAGAGTCTCAGTTTTTCATAGAAAGTTTGTAACTCAAACTATTCTGGCCCTACAGACGTTTTTGTAAAAAGACCCGGCCCCAGGCCCCTTCGGGATCGCCTTATGTCTAGCTCACACATACTAATGGATACCAACGGATGCAGAAGAACTAGACAAATCCAATGGTACAACCCAAAAGTCTGTAGCTCAAACACACAATGTTTAAAAGGGTTTGAAGTACAAATTGCGCCGGCGTCACGTTGTGACTCATTTGGGTTAAGATGTCTCCAGTTCATTTATAAGCTCAGTGCTCTCTGCTCCCTGCTCCCCCTTAACACTGTGGTGACAGGTGCTTCGGTCAAAGAGACAATGGGGCTCCTCTAGAGTTGGCACCAGGGACACATTATACAGAGAGAGCAGGAGAGAGACACAGAGAGTGGGTGGGTGGGGGGCGGGGGCTGGGGTGGAGAGACACAGAGAGTGGGTGGGTGGGGGGCGGGGGCTGGGGTGGAGAGACACAGAGAGTGGGTGGGTGGGTGGGGGGCAGGGGGGTGGAGAGACACAGAGAGTGGGTGGGTGGGTGGGGGGCGGGGGCGGGGGCGGAGAGACAGAGAGTCCCTCCCAACGGACCCCTAAAGTCCTAAAGTGAGAGAAAGATCAAGAAGAGGGATGACAGTGAGAAAGAAAAAGACTAAGACTAAGACGGAGAGAGAGATAAATCTAGGAAGGAACAGCAAGAAAGAAGTGTGAGAAAAAGAGACTGGGATGGAGGGATGGAAAGGAAGAAAGGAATAGTGAAAGACAGAAAGGGTGTGGTGACAACTCCCCAGCCCTCCTGTCTGAACCCCAAGGAAAAAAACTTTGTTGAAAGTTTTGGGCTGGCAAGTCTTTGATTCCACCAGTCTGCAATGTGACTCCTCGGTCCTCACAGCACAAAGGATGTGAGACCTGGTCTTCTTTTCACCGCCCCCACAATGCTGGCCCTCTGTGCCAAAGTGAATTCTATGGCAGGGGTACAACATGGTTAGTAGTGTTTGGTGTATTTTTAGTAGGAGCGTAACATATGTTTCCTGGATGGGAGCCTACACATATAAAAGCCCTAGGCCCCCAAGGGGGAATCTGAATAAAACTCATTATCCTGCACCACCATCAAAATAATACACCCCCTTGGATTCAGAGAAAGCACAGAGGAAGTCTCACCTTTTGCCCATATACTGTGCAGGTTGGCATTTATTGTCATGAATCTTGGTCACTAGCTGGCACAGCCAAAAAGTCATAAAATCGGATTTTAAACCTAACCTTAAATTAAGACCAAAAGCAAGTTTCAGTTTTCATGAATCTTTACAATATAGACAATATTCACTTTGCAGCAGGCCCATCTCGTGGAAATCGTGAGATCGCCCCCCCCTCCCCTCCCTTTAACCCTCAGAACAGCCTCAATTCATCAGGGCATAGACTCTACAAGATGTCGAAAGCGTTCCACAGGGATGCTGGCCAATGTTGACTCCAATGCTTCCCAAAGTTGTGTCAAGTTGGCTGGATGTCCTTTGGGTGGTGGACCATTCTTGATACACACAGGAAACTATTGAGTGTGAAAAACCCAGCAACATTGCAGTTCTTGACACAAACCGGTGCGCCTGGCACCTACTACCATACCCCATTCAAAGGCACTTAAATATTTTGTCTTGCCCATTCACCCTCTGAATGGCACACATACACAATCCATGTCTCAACTGTCTCAAGGCTTAAAAATCCTTATTTAACCTCTCTCCTCCCCTTCATCTACACTGATTGAAGTGGATTTAATAAGTGACATCAATAAGGGATCATAGCTTTCAACTGGATTCATCTGCTCAGTCTGTCATGGAAAGAGCAGGTGTTCATAATGTTTTGTACACTCAGTGTATATAATGTAGTGTCAGCTACCGTCCATTCAGGTGACCAGTGTGTCTGAGTAGCTGTGTCTCTGTGAGGTACTGGTAATGTTAACACACACCTTCATATGCAAGGAAAGGGATATGAGGTGTGTGTGTGTGTGTGTGTGTGTGTGTGTGTGTGTGTGTGTGTGTGTGTGTGTGTGTGTGTGTGTGTGTGTGTGTGTGTGTGTGTGTGTGTGTGTGTGTGTGTGTGTGTGTGTGTGTGTGTGTGTGCGTGTGTGCGTGGGTGCGTGTACGTGTACGTGTGCGTGTGGATGTGTGCTTAATGTGTGTGTGCGTGCTTGGCACCTCACTAGGCCAGGTGCAGGGCTGGGTCGTTGGTCACGCCGTGCGTTGTGATTGGGATAAACAGGGTCTCTGCCCCTCCTCTCCAGGGACCCCATTTCCTGGTATTCTGGAGTCACTCTTTGTAATGGGAGGAACACAACATCACAACACCAGAGAAGATCAAACGCTGCTCTCTGTGCTGAGTCAGGGTTAAGAAAAAGTAGCCCAGAACACAGAAACATGCGTGACTGATGAACATGTATATCAAATCTGCTTTAAGCTAGGCTGAGAGAGACACTTTCAACAGATGTTAGTGGCTATGCTGAAGAGTGTCATCAGGGCATCATTAACAACCTTATCATTAACTGTGACTTTATAGTAAGTTATATTTCAGGAGATAATCAAGTAATCTCACGTGGTGGACAAGTTTATTTTCGACTATATTAGCCCCTCCATAGCTGATTGGGTATTAAATATCTTGTTGAGATCACTTATTTTAGTTTGTCTTGCGCTCTACATTTCCTCTAACCCTTTTTTGCACAGAAACAGATTTGAATCCTTTAACTTCCATTTGAACCACTCCATAGACAACTATAACAGGAAACGTTCTGTTATGACAATGCTACTGATTTTGTCTTCAGCAGACTGGCTCTGTTTCGCATCACAATGTTCAGTCACGATAACTTCTGTCACTTTACACCACACATTTCCTCTACCCGTCCTCTACACATGCAAACAAACACATTTTCATTCCTTTCTTCTGAATCAAAGAAGAAACTCTCCCCTCTCTCTCCCCTGTCTCCCCCCTGTCTCCCCCGTCTCTCCCCTGTCTCCCCCCTCTCTCTCCCCCTGTCTCCCCCCTGTCTCCCCCTATCCTCTAAGGCAGGAAGCTGTGAGGCTCAGACGTACTGTACAGTCCCGCGCGTCTGGGCCGGAACCAGGATGTGTTGCTAGGCACAGGGATGATTGTGTCAGCACTTACTGGCCGCTCCGTTTCCTTACAGGTGATCTCCTGAATGGACACTGACAGATATACGTTTCCTGCTATTTTTCACTTTGCAGGGGGCAGAAAAACACAGAGCAACACTGCAGGCTTAGAACAGAGCAGAGCGGAGCGGAACAGAGGGGACTTTCAGTCACAGTGTCACCGAGAGAGACCTCTGGTACCATCAACCCCTCCCCTCCTGCCCCAGGACCTCGAGGTGACCCGACCCCCTGGGGACGAACACTCACACCCACCGAGGAAGAGGATCTGACTCCTGGTGGTGGGTAACCAGGAGAGGAGAGGGCGGCACAGGGAGGGGATTGTATTGGGGGACTTTTGGGATACTTTTATTTCTGATGTGTTTGATTGACCTCTGGTGGCAGGCTCAATATAGGGAGGGAAGGGAGGGGAAGAGAGGGAGGTGGAAGGTCGAGGATGCAGAGAGAAAGGGGGCCATGACGTGTGGGGTTTGGGGTCATTCTTTTGATTGATGACGTGGTTGATTGCTGTTGGAAAGTTACCTTTCTACCAGAGGGTACACAGTGGGTACAGAGACAGGCTACAGAGGGAAGGAGAGAGGAAGGGGGGAGTTATGGAAGAGGGGATGGGGGTAGAGGTTGGTATGGGGGGGGTCATTCTTTTGATTTATGACACAGTTGATTTATGCTCATGGATATTACCTCTCGGAAAAGTGTTTGTGGCTCGTCTGAAGTTGTGTTTAGTTACATGTCTGACGGGCAGAAGTGATTTGGCCCCCCATTGTTTCCAACTGTAACATGAAGAGGGTCATCTCCATAGAAGACAGAGGAAATCGCTTTTTGATTGGTTTATAATGAGCAGTAAACGTACCAGTTGCTCAGACCGGTAAAGAACCCTAGAAAGAAATACTTTATCATTATTGTTATCATAGATAAAACACGTTTCATGTTGTCTTAATGGATAAGACATGTTTTAGGATGAGATCACCTAAAGCAATTTTATGCTGTGCTAGATTTTAGGCATTCAAAATGAAATTACATGTATCTTAAGTTACACAACAAACCTCACCCTAAATATGCCCCACAATGGTATCGTGTCTACTATCATGATTCTTGAGTTAACCAGAGTTCATGTGTAGATAGATAGGGGTAAATCCCCAACACAAATAACCACAACTTCCTCCCATTCAAACACTCTGTCTCCATACATTTCTATTGACTAGATATTGAGTAGACGTTCTATAATTACATTGACTGCAATGAAGAAGTTAACCCAGTCTGGGTCAGCGGTGGCCTTTGAGAGTGTGACCTGCAGGGCTGTTTTTATGACGGGTGTTCTCAATGGCCACTCAGGACGATTCTTCTCCATGACGAGGTGTTGAGAGAAGAGCAGACATGGGAAGTACACATATGCGTGTGTGTGTGTGTGTGTTTGTGTGTGTGTGTCTAACCCCTGGGTGACTCACAGACACAAGGAGGTGACAGGAAACACCAAGGTCAACCATGGTCTGGGACCTCTGAGTCGGCCATTTTGCTTTTGGAAGACATAAATCAGATGAAACGGCCAGTTCCTCTCCTCTTCAAAGGCCTTTGTTTTACAGAGGTTATCAGGAGGTCAGAGGCAATTGCCTGTATAATGGACCCACTTAGCCAGCCTGATAAGTGTAACAGTAAGGAACACACAGTCCTGCGACAGTCTGGTAGTCAGCTAGAAGACAAGGAATAAACTGATGTTTTCTCAGGCGCTGAGTTGTATCACCTCAATGTGACAGCGTCGGCCATTTTGACGCGGTGTCGTCTGCCAACGTCAACCATAAAGCCATTGTTTGTGTTCCTGTCTGAAGAGGTTTTTACTAGTGACCCCGTCTGGGTGATTTACTGTAGGGCAATTCCACTGTAACAGAATTGCGCAGATTTTTCACTTCAAAATGTATGCCAAACAAAAACCGTTGATTTAAAAAACTATACAACTCTATGCACAATGACTACTTTAACAAATTACACTGAAAATGGTACAGAAACACATTTACTGGAAGAACTGTGCAGATGCAAAGTTTGGTAACAGAATTTCTGTAAAATCTCCCCCAGTTTTTTATGTGACCACATTTTCTAAAAACTCTGTTAAACATCTGCTCCAAATTAAGATTCAAAGATGTCTGCAGTAATAATGGAGTGTCAGGTACGACATGACACCTTGACAACGTCTGTGGATATTGAAATAACATTTCACCTACTTTTCAGCGTTGGTCGGTGCTCAGTGGATGCTGGTTACAGTAAACAAAGCATGTGTTTAGTGAGTCCGCCAGATCAGAGGCAGTAGGGATGACCAGGGATGTTCTCCTGATAAGTGTGTGAATTTGACCATTTTCCTGTCAAAATGTAACGAGTACTTTTGGGTGTCAGGGAAAATGTATGGAGTAAAAATTACATAATTTTCTTTAGGAATGTAGTGAAGTAAAAGTAAATGTTGCCATAAATCAAGTGGAAGTTGATTATTTTATTTTTTTTCATTTTAGTCATTTAGCAGATGCTCTTATCCAGAGCGACTTACAGTTAGTGAGTGCATACATTTTCATACTGGCCCCCCGTTGGAGTCATTAAAATTCGTTTTTCAACCACTCCACAAATTTCTTGTTAACAAGTCGGTTAGGACATCTACTTTGTGCATGACACAAGTAATTTTTCCAATAATTGTTTACAGACAGATTATTTCACTTATAATTCACTTTTTTTTTTATGTAGACCTCCACAAGTCTGGTTCATCCTTGGGAGCAATTTCCAAACATCTGAAGGTACCACATTAATCTGTACAAACAATAGTACGCAAGTATAAACACCATGGGACCACGCAGCCGTCATACCGCTCAGGAAGGAGACACGTTCTGTCTCCTAGAGATGAACATACTTTGGTGCGAAAAGTGCAAATCAATCCCAGAACAACAGCAAAGGACCTTGTGAAGATGCTGGAGGAAACAGGTACAAAGTATCTACAGTGGGGAGAACAAGTATTTGATACACTGCCGATTTTGCAGGTTTTCCTACTTACAAAGCATGTAGAGGTCTGTAATTTTTTATCATAGGTACACTTCAACTGTGAGAGACGGAATCCAAAAATCCAGAAAATCACATTGTATGATTTTTAAGTAATTAATTTGCATTTATTTGCATGACTTAAGTATTTGATCACCTACCAACCAGTAAGAATTCCGGCTCTCACAGACCTGTTTGTTTTTCTTTAAGAAGCCCTCCTGTTCTCCACTCATTACCTGTATTAACTGCACCTGTTTGAACTCGTTACCTGTATAAAAGACACCTGTCCACACACTCAATCAAACAGACTCCAACCTCTCCACAATAGCCAAGACCAGAGAGATGTGTAAGGACAGTTACACCAGCTCTGTCAGGAGGAATGGGCCAAAATTCACCCAACATTGTGGGAAGCTTGTGGAAGGCTACCTGAAACGTTTCACCCAAGTTAAACAATTTAAAGGCAATGCTACCAAATACTAATTGAGTGTATGTAAACTTCTGACCCACTGGGAATGTGATTAAATAAATAAAAGCTGAAATAAATCATTCTCTCTACTATTATTCTGACATTTTACATTCTTAAAATAAAGTGGTGATCCTAACTGACCTAAAACAGGGAATTTTTACTAGGATTATTTGTCAGGAATTGTGAAACACTGAGTTTAAATGTATTTGGCTAAGGTGTATGTAAACTTCCGACTTCAACTGTATAAATGGTAAAGTAAAGTACAGAAACCCCAAAAAACTACTTAAGTAGTACTTTAAAGTATTTTTACTTAAGTACTGTACACCACTGCTTCTTCCCCGATTGCTTAGTTTGGCTGGGCGGCCAGCTCTAGGAAACGTCTTGGTGGTTGCAAACTTGTTCTTGGGGACCTTCAATGCAGCAGACATTTTTTGGTACCCTTCCCCAGATCTGTGCCTCAACACAATCCTGTCTCTGAGCTCTACGGACAATTCCTTCAACCTTATGGCTTGGTTTTTGCTCTGACATGCACTCTCAACTGTGGGACCTTATATAGATAGGTGTATGCCTTTCCAAATCATGTCCAATCAATTGAAGTTACCACAGGTCGAAACATCTCAAGGATAATCAATGGAAACAGGATGCATCTGAGCTCAATTTTGAGTCTCATAGCAAAGGGTCTGAATACTTATGTAAATAAGGTATTTCATTTTTCAATACATTCGCAAACATTTCTAAAAACCTGTTTTCGATTTGTCGTTATGAGGTAGTGTGTGTAGATTGATGAGAAAAAAAAAATATTGAATCAATTTTAGAATAAGTCTGTAACGTAACAAAATGTGGAAAAGGTCAAGGGGTCTGAATACTTTCCGAATGCACTGTAGACTCTTAGCTTTCATTTGACACCAGACTTGACATGCTCCTATGAACTTCACATGTTGGTGCTCATGGGTCTTTTTACATGGAAATGCCCTGTAGTGGCTGGGCGTTGGAGGATTCAGACCCTACACTCCCCTGAGGATTACAAGGTTAAACATTCAGTCCGTCATGTACAGTACAGCTGATATTGATGTACTGTAGTTAAAGGTGCCTTTGAATCCATATCAGAGAGCACCATGGGAAACATGTCAGCCGTAGACAGACACTTCAAGGTTAAACGGTGTTAAACACATTTTTTATCCTCTTTGCTAGACAATGTTTGTCTTATTGTCAATCACACCATATGTCACCCTTTTATGTTTGCTCTTTCGGTCGTGAAACAACTTTTCTCCTCGTTGCGCCCCACCCCTCCACCCTCATGTCTAATTGCAGGTCACCCTCACGGTTGTGTTGTTGCACCAAGGAGCAGGCAGGGCCATCTATGTCGCTCAGCTCAACCACGCTAACCAATGCTGGCTAACTAACGTTCATGCTAGCCTAGCGCTGTGATCTCCAGCTAACCTTGCCACAGGCCTCTTTGTCTGTGCACACGGCTGGCTCCATCCCCTCTGTTATTGAGCGAGGCTAAATCAATGGCGAATTGCTGGCACTGTTCACAGGACAGTGACCGAAGCCCAGCCTGCCCCCCCCCCACCCCCGTCCCCCGGTCCCCCCTCTCTCCCTGCTCCCCCCTTGCCTCCCTCCTCCCTGATTGACACTTGAAAGGTGGCCGAGGACGGGGCCGGAGGCGATGTTCCGCGCTCTGGAACCCTCCGTGCGGGGTAACAGCTGGTGACATCTGCAGAGAGGCCCACAAAAGGCAGTTGAAAGCTGCGCTTGTGCCCCCTCCTTCTCTCCCCTTCTCTCTCACTCCCCCCCTCAGCGCCTCTTCTCTCTCTCTCTTTCCCTCTGTGACTCTCTCTCTCTCCCTCAGATGTCCCCTCTGTTTCCTAAGAGCTGGCCCTTTCGTCTGACACAGTGATACAGGCGCCCTGGCGCATTTGAAATACGCTTGAAGAGTTTACGTGTGTGATGTGTGTGGTGTGTGGTGTGTGTGGTGTGTGTGGTGTGTGTGGTGTGTGTGGTGTGTGGTGTGAGGTGTGTGGTGTGTGGTGTGGTGTGTGGTGTGTGGTGTGAGCTGTGTGGTGTGTGGTGTGAGGTATGTGGTGTGAGGTGTGAGGTGTGTGGTTTGTGGTGTGAGGTTGGTGGTGTGAGGTGTGAAATGTGAGGTGTGTGGTGTGAGGTGTGTGGTGTGTGGTGTGTGGTGTGAGGTGTGTGGTGTGAGGTGTGAGGTGTGAGGTGTGAGGTGTGAGGTGTGTGGTGTGTGGTGTGTGGTGTGAGGTGTGTGGTGTGTGTGGTGTGAGTTGTGTGGTGTGAGGTGTGTGGTGTGTGGTGTGTGGTGTCTGGTGTGTGGTGTGCGGTGTGCGGTTTGAGGTGTGTGGTGTGTGGTGTGAGGTGTGTGGTGTGAGGTGTGAGGTGTGAGGTGTGAGGTGTGAGGTGTGTGGTGTGTGGTGTGAGGTGTGAGGTGTGTGGTGTGAGGTGTGTGTTGTGAGGTGTGAGGTGTGTGGTGTGAGGTATGTGGTGTGAGGTCTGTGGTGTGTGGTGTGAGGTGTGTCGTGTGTCGTGTGAGGTGTGTGGTGTGAGGTGTGTGGTGTGTGGTGTGTGGTGTGAGGTGTGAGGTGTGAGGTGTGAGGTGTGAGGTGTGTGGTGTGAGGTGTGTGGTGTGTGGTTTGAGGTGTGAGGTATGAGGTGTGAGGTGTGAGGTGTGTGGTGTGAGGTGTGTGTTGTGAGGTGTGTGGTGTGAGGTCTGTGGTGTGAGGTGTGAGGTGTGTGGTGTGTGTGGTGTGTGGTGTGTGGTGTGTGGTGTGAGATGTGAGGTGTGTGGTGTGAGGTGTGTGGTGTGAGGTGTGTGGTGTGAGGTGTGTGGTGTGAGGTGTGAGGTGTGAGGTGTGTGGTGTGAGGTGTGTGGTGTGAGGTGTGAGGTATGTGGTGTGATGTGTGTGGTGTGAGGTGTGAGGTGTGTGGTGTGAGGTAGGTAGTGTGAGGTGTGTGGTGTGTGGTTTGAGGTGTGAGGTGTGAGGTGTGTGGTGTGAGGTGTGAGGTGTGAGGTGTGAGGTGTGAGGTGTGAGATGTGAGGTGTGAGGTGTGAGGTTTGTGTTGTGAGGTGTGAGGTGTGTGGTGTGAGGTGTGTGGTGTGAGGTGTGAGGTGTGAGGTGTGTGGTGTGTGGTGTGTGGTGTGTGGTGTGAGGTGTGAGGTGTGTGGTGTGTGGTGTGAGGTGTGAGGTGTGAGGTGTTGGATGTGTTGTATGTGGTGTGAGGTATGAGGTGTGTGGTGTGAGGTTTGAGGTGTTGGATGTGTGGTATGTGGTGTGAGGTGTGAGGTGTGTGGTGTGAGGTGTGTGGTGTGTCTTTGTCTGTGTCTGTGTCTGTGTCTGTGTCTGTGTCTGTGTCTGTGTCTGTGTCTGTGTCTGTGTCTGTGTCTGTGAGTGTGAAGTGTGAGGTGTGAGGTGTGTCTGTGAGGGAGAAGGGGAGAATGAGGAAAGAGACATGCAGAAAAAGAAAGACATTGCCTGTGTGTGTTTTACATCACAAAAACAGAAAACACTTTTCTTTTTTAAACAGCCCCCTAGTCATTTCAATCCATCTTTCTCCATTCCTTCCCTGCGTATCACCCGATGCCACTTCATTTGATCTCCTCATGCACAAAACAACTGCTGTATTGATATGGGTCCACACACCCAGTTAAAAGGCTGCTTTTAAGAGCTCCCTTTGTCCCGGTTCAATCACATTACCCTCGCTCAACTCACAGCGAGTGCTTGGGAAGCGGAAGGGGGTATCGACTCCCGTTAAAAGAATCCAAACGTGTTCACTGACGAGACACACACTGCCTGCAGGAATGTCAAACTTCTGACCCGAGCTCTATCTCCCATGTCTCTGTCTCTGTCCTAGCTAGCGCTTGGCTCAGGACAGCCATCCGCTTTTCCCTCTGTGCTAAAAGTGCTCAAGTTAACATTGTGGGAGTGTTTATGAGATGTTTATGAGACAACATAATGATAGAGCGTATGTAGGCAGGGAGAGAACAACAGCAAATAGCTACAGAGAATAATCTGAACTTGGATAAAGATACACAACAATATAACAAATAAAATTCTTACTGAAGCCTACTGACCACTTCTATCTAAATAAATGATTTAGTCTATCTTTGAAAATGTTTCAGTGTATTTTGTTTTACAATGACCAACCAACAAATTATGACTGGAATGTCAACCTCTTTAAAGAGCAGATGTTGCGTTAGTTACAATACACAGTTTCCAGAACCTTATTTTCTGAACAAACCCTAAAACTCCCTCATCCTGCAGGTACGGACAGGGTCAAAAGGTCAGCATGATCCAGGTACCCTCTCTTCATCCTCCCTCCCTCCATGAATATTTCAGCGGTGTGTGAATCCCTCCTTTCAGGGAGCAGGAGGCGCTGACTGAAGGTTTCTTCAGGGCCCAGGTCTGGGCTGACGGACGAGCACAAAACAACCGTCAAGCCCCGGACATGAGGGCAGTGCCACGGCGCAGCGTACTGTAGCGTTATCCCTTAGCGGAAGGCTAGGCTGCTCCCCCACAGTCTCCTTTGTTGGGCTAAACCTGGAGCATGAATGGAGAGGGAGACGTGAGTGACAGAGGAAAACGTAGCGGGGGATAAAGTGAGATATTGACCTCTCAATCGCTGTGTGACTGAGGAGGGAGAGGGGAGAAGGTGCAGCGAGTCAGTGTGTGTGTGTTTGTATATATATGGGAATATGTAGTATGTGTGTAGTAAGTGTGAGTTGGTATGGTATACATTTATTGGTATATATATGTGTGTTTGTGTGTGTATGTGTGTGTGCATGCGTGTGTGTGTGTGTGTGTGTGTGTGTGCGTGTGTGTGTGTGTGTGTGCGTGTGTGTGTGTGTGTGTGTGTGTGTGTGTGTGTGTGTGTGTGTGTGTGCACCTGTATTGGCATGTGAGTCAGTGAGTGTGTGAGGGGTGAGAGAAAGTGAACAGCTCGACCATAATCATGTCAACTATAGTGACAGCGGACCCAGCCAAGGCACCAACGTACCTCATCCTAATGTACTCTACCTCCCTGTTCTCTCTCTGACCCTGCACAGTAACATGAAACAAGATTCCCCCCGAAGATAATATTCAGTTTCAGCTGTGCCACAGCAGAGCAGCACATCCTGTCTGCCCCTGTCCAAACCCCCTCCAAGACAAAGCAGGAAGGAACTCTAGCTTCTTGTTATTATGACATCTGGTAACATGAACTCCTTGGAAGACTTCTCCTGTCATCCCAGCCTGAGGTCTTCTTTATTCCACAGGCAGGCAGGCAGGGGATCTAAAGGTCATGACCCCCCGGACAGATTATGCTGGAACAGGGGCACAGTGTTGAAATCGAATTGAATAACCTTATTGGGCTTGGCTGGCGCTGAACGGCTCTCTGAATCAAGACCATTCAGACCTGTTTGTCAGACTACAGTTCAGAAGTTTGATGTGTTGTGAAATATTCCATAGCTCAGACAAATAAACATTTGGGCACTGTCCAGTGGGAGTGAAGTATGTGCTCTCACACAGAAGTGATCTCTTTTAAATGACTCCCTATTTGTAAAACTTTTTCTAGCCTACAGGTGTATCCTGAAAGAAAAACGTTCACAGGTTGAGAATTAAAAGTAAGTAGGATTTTCTCTTTTATAATTTACTTTCGGTGTCCATTGTCCAGACATTCTTGTGTATAGCAGATCGTGGTAGCGAACAAAGAGAAGTTGACATGAGCCCTGTGACATAGACCTACTCGTCCTATTTTTAAAGTCTTGCTTGTCGCCTATTAATATTCCCGCGCTGTAGTCCGTGGCGGGGTTCAAAGGCGCATGCCACGGTGCACGAGATGACAGGTCTGCTGTGGTGCTGAGCGAGCCAAGAAAGTGACAGCCGCGCACCCGCTCTCTCTTGTTAACGAAATAAATAAATGCATTCTGAAAAGCCAATAAGCGGCGGGCGGAAACCAGAGCCAATGATCGGTGCGTCAAAAACAAACAGTTCGGCCATTAATCTCTCTCTCTCTCTCTCTCTCTCTCTCGCTCGCTCTCTTCTAATCCATCCCTCTCTCTCTACCTCCTCTGAGAGAATTACTGCCATAGATGTATAATTCACTGCGGTTTGGCTTTAGAAGGCAGCGGTTCTGTCGGAAAACACAGTGACAGCCAAGTTAGAGCGCCCTCCTCATTCAACTGGGCCACCTGTTCGCTGGGGAGGGGAGAGAGAAGAGAGAGGGACAGAGGTACAATGCTTGATTTATATTTAATCTCTCCTCTGAGTTTAATGACTTTGTTGTGTTGTGGAATATGAAATCACCTCATTTTTACATTTTAGTCATTTAGCAGACGCTCTTATCCAGTTAGTGAGTGCATACATTTTCATACTGGCCCGCCATGGGAAACGAACCCACAACCCTGGTGTTGCAAGCGCCATGCTCTACCAACTGAGCTACAGGGGACCTCATGTATTAAAGATGACAACTTAAAGGAATCCTATACGGCTATAGGGCTATTGGACTTTTATTGTGGACTGCTTAAGTCAATTTGCTTGGCAGCCTTGTGTAGGCTATTGGCGTTTGTCTTAGTTCATTCAAGCTACTTTGTCCCATCACAAATGTTCTCAGGAGACTTGCCTATTGGTCTGTGTCTATTTTCCAAACAATTAGGCTTTAGCCTGCACTACAAAGCCTATGATATAGACCTTTCAGTAAAGGCAGACCCATGATACTGACTTTCATATCACCTACTGTACACAGAGACCCACCAATAAATCTGGTTGAAACAATATTTATATGTTTCTTGCCAATAGTAGGCATTTTGAGCTGTATGAAAAAGTGACTGAATCAGTGTGTGCATGTGTGAGCGTGCATGCGTGTATGTGTGTATGTCTGCCCGTGCACGCATGTGTGTGTGTGGGTGTGTGTGCGTGCGTCATTAGGGGATGACAGTTTTTGGAGGTGAGGAGGAATAACAGTTATGGCTTTGGCAACGCATCTCCCTCGCCCCATCTGCGCTCGCCCCTGCGTTCGTCTCTGGGTTTCCTGGGCCATGATGAGGGCTGTCAGGGGCTCTTTAACCTCCTAACTGATGCTCCCCACTGGCCCTAATCACACATTAATGACATCAGGAGGACCCGGGGGCTGACTGCACCACTGCCTGCACACACAGAGTACTGATGAAGAGCTCAATTATACAGCAGGAAGATATCATAACTGGGAGTGATCTGGGCATGGAGGTCTGAGGTTATGGACTAGCAGGCTAGATGGACTGCAGGAGATGGGCACAAGGAGGCCTGTGTTACTAACCTTAGTTGGAGTGTTATGGGTAGGGTGGTAGTTACTCTGTTCTTCCTCTTTGAGGTGTAGTGTTGTCGGGGATGTGGAAGTAGGGTCCATCCATGTCTAGCTCCGTCGTTGCTTTCACAGGAACATACAGATCCACGCATGAGCCTGTCATTAAACAGATGCAGGAAAGATGGCCTGATCACCCTCCCCCTCCCTGTATGTGAGCGTGCGTGCATGCGTGTGTGTGTGTGTGCGAGTGTGTGTGTATTACTTAATTACTATGCACAAGGAATGTATCTGTGAAACACCTCTGAGTGGGAGAACTTTTCATGTTTCATAAAACATTTATTTGATTGCTCCCAGATACACAAAAACACACACCACACACACACACACACACATAGCCATGCTGCGAGCCCAGTCCTGTCCGTTCCTCGGTGTGAGATGAGTGAGTGTGTTTGTATGAAATATTAACAGGCCATTTGGTCCTCTGCTCCTCTCTTTGAGAGCTGGATGTTGGCCCTGAGTCTCTGCTCCCTCTTTGAGGCCATCTGCTGGGTACAGGCACCAGGGAGATTTCCAGGAGGGGGCCCTGTCACCCAGGCAGGCAAGCCCAGAAACGAGCACCGCCCTGGGGATCGATTCGCCCGACCTGCTGAGTGACAGAGCATCAAAGCTCCCAACCTGCCAGATCACTGAACATGCTACAGGGCCACTGATATGTAAACGCACTGCTTACCGCCTGGCCACCAGGGACCACGACTCTTCTTTTGTGGGACTTCTAAGTGGTGTATCTATCTGTCACTGTTTAGTTCACTGCTATTAATGTACAGCTTTGTAGAATGAGTTTGGTCACAGAGCACTTGACACAATGCTGGGCTCATCTCATGAAAGACTTTCATTCCGGTTTAAAGCCTGGCTGCACGGTTAGAACCCTCTTAGAACCCTTCTCTATAATCTCTTGGAACCGCTCTTGTTCTAAGAATTGACATAGGACCAATATTTCTCTATCCTCTGGCTGGTTCCAGGTTAAGTCTGCCCAGGAGGACTTGGAGCTAAAATTAAGCCGCCCGGAGACTCCTCCAATCGAAGATATCTGATTGGCTGGCTGACCAATCAATTATCCACACTTGGAGCATAGGAAATGCCCACTGGTGTTGTGTTGCATTTAAAAGTTGACCACAAAATTGTATACCGCTATCAGAAACAATCTCTTTGATTTCACCCATTCTGAAATTGAATTGGGAAACTGCGTTCCTTCTTTACCTGACTAGAATAATATTTTATAACAGAAGCATGTTTTACATTACAATTACCTTGTTATTGTCGTTGTCATTAGCCAATACTCACCCTAGTGCAGGTATGTGTGTGTGCTAGCTTGTATGTGCGTGTGTGTCTGTGTTACTGTTGACATTTACTGTCCTTGTTTTGTGTAATGGATTTGTCCCTGGCAGCGGCCTGTTTGCAGGGTGTCTTATGAGGCCCCTGGGTTAAGGAGGCTGTATTAGCCCACTGAAAACTGATTACACATCAGACAGCTGGTGCACAGGCACAGCAACACTATTAGCATAATTGAAAATACAGAAATTAGAGCCTGCCAACGTAAATGGTCAAAAACGATTAACCAAAAACTATAGTTGAATCAATGCTCGGTAAGCCTGTGTGAAGAAACAAACGCCCTGTGGGTTATTTTAGAAGTGCCAATGCACTGCCAATTTTTCTGGTGTATTCTAATTATTGATTGTGGAGTGGATAAAGCACTGTTTTATAATTAGATTAGTCCTTAGTGAGTTATAAACTACACTAACACCAAATAAAGACGTCTCAGGTATCTAGAGTTGGCAAAACATCCAAGATTATGGTCCAATAGAATAACTTATAGGAGAGGGGACCAGTCTTATCCTCCTCTCCTCTCCTCTCCTCTCCTCTCCCTCCTCTCCTCTCCTCTCCCTCTCCTCTCCCTCTCCTCTCCTCTCCTCTCCTCTCCTCTCCTCTCCTCTCCTCCTCTCCTCTCTCTCCCTCTCTCCTCTCCTCTCCTCTCCTCTCCTCTCTCCTCTCTCCTCTCCTCTCCTCTCCTCTCCTCTCCTCTCCTCTCCTCTCCTCTCCTCTCCTCTCCTCTCCTCTCCTCTCCTCTCCTCTCCTCTCCTCCATGCCAGTCTGTGTCTGCCCTCATCCTCTGGCCGTACCAGGGCTCTTTTCTCGGGTGGACGAGTCATAGACTCACGTGTACTCACATACGCGAGCGTGCTCAGGCCCACTTGTAAGCACGCACATTCTCTCTCTTGCTTTCTATCTCTTGCACACACACACACACACACACATACACACACACAAACACACCATGTCTTGGCTCTCCTCTGGTAGGCCAAAGCGTGCCAGGCTAACTGTGCCATGTGTGCTCATGTGTGACGCTCACTGCACCTGGGGCCCTCACCATAAAATACAGCCATCATCAGAAACCTCATTCACTACTCACCACACTGGGACAACTCAGACAGAGGATCCTTCTAAACAACACAACCAATAACCTGGTCTCTCTTGAGCATACACTGCCTTCAGCATGGAAAGGGAAATATTATGGCTCATTCAGTCATGTAAATTAGCCACAATAATGTGTCAACAGAAGTCGCAAGAGGAACAACAACAAGCAATGCTGAAGAGACTGGGTCATATTTTATTTTGGGTTTTGCAGAGGGACTGGTAGTATTACCACACGTTGTGTCTCCCTTTCACTCTATGTAGTGGCATTAGGGCCAAGGCTTTCAACAGTCTTTATGCATAAATATGGTGTCGTATTACTTAGCCCTGTGAAGTACATTAAAGAGGGTAGATAGAGTGGATAGCCGGAGCACTAGCCCATGGAAGTGTGACACGACGGAGAAGAATAGATTTGATAGTGTGTTAATGGACATTTTCAGTGTGGGATTACATACACCCCCTGGGGGAGGCCTACTGTACACACACACACACCAACGCGTTCTCACACACACACCAACGCTTTCTCACACACACACCAACGCATTCTTACACACATGCATGAACGTGCTCACACAATCATGCAAGGGAAAAACTTTACACGCATCTGCCCTTTTCAAGAGGTAAACTGTAGACAGTATTTGTATATGAAAGTGTGTTAGGGCGTGAGTGAATGAGTGAGTGAGTATGTGTGTGTGTGTGTGTCTGTGTGTGTGTCTGTGTGTCTGTGTGTGTGTGTGTGTGTGTGTGTGTGTGTGTCTGTGTGTGTGTGTGTGTGTGTGTGTGTGTGTGTGTGTGTGTGTGTGTGTGTGTGTGTGTGTGTGTCTGTGTGTGTGTGTGTGTGTGTGTGTGTGTGTGCTGTGTGTGTGTGTGTGTGTGTGTGTGTCTGTGTGTGTGTGTGTGTGTGTCTGTGTGTGTGTGTGTGTGTGTGTGTGTGTGTGTGTGTGTGTGTGTGTGTGTGTGTGTGTGTGTGTGTGTGTGTGTGTGTGTGTGTGTGTGTGTGTGTGTGTGTGTGTGTGTGTGTGTGAGAGATGAGGGTTAAATGGGGGTTGCTGAAGCGTTCACATTATTACAGCACGTTTTCTCTCATGAAGTAGACCATTGTTTTCTCTCCCATGTAAATCTCTCCCCTTTAGGATGGGAATACTATAATCCCAGATTAGGAAAGATGGGTTAGGGTCCACACACTCACACACACAATGAGCCTGTTGTGTTTGTTTGTGTTTACGTGTGTGTCAGTGTGTGTGTGTGTGTGTGTGTGTGTGTGTGTGTGTGTGTGTGTGTGTGTGTGTGTGTGTGTGTGTGTGTGAATGCAGCATTGTTTTGTTTACTCTACTGGTCAAACATCTGCGGGAGGAGGCGAAATATTCTCACACGTCTACTGTAGCTAACATACTGGATGCTACGCTACGCGGGCGGCTGTCGTCATTTGGCATTAACGACATTCACTGAGCTTCCTGCTGTCTGGGTAATAGAACACATGGTCACAACTCTAATCAACACATGTAGGCTAAAGATGAAAAAAACAATGTCCTATTTTAGTGTAATACAATAAATGGAATGACTGTTGTAACTTTAAGAGGCTATGCTATGGATTCCAGTTGGACTGAACATTTTGAGTCGATTCACCTTCTTAGAACCTCTGAAGCCTTGGATCAAATGGAACTGTCAAGATCATTTCAAATCACTCTCACTTTCAGTGAACCATATAAGCAAGGATTACATTGGTATTTTGTAGGTGGTTGAACTGTCTGTATTTTACTCCCAATAGTGTGCTCCTCTGCCTTCCCCTCCAATACCCTGCATGTACATTCAGAGCCTCACAGAACATGTATAGGTACATACATCTTATAGCATCTGACAGGATGGCCTCAACATATATCCTCCCATATGATTTAGGCATTAATATTGCTCAAACCGGGGCCGTATGGGGTCTCCCTGCATTAAGGCAGGGGCTACGGCCCCCTCCCTGCCCTCATAGTTCTTGGCCAGTCATGCAAGAGAATCTGTGGGTCACAGAAGGGCTGGAAAAAGCTCACAAGTTGTTCTCTGTGACAGATGTCCTCTGGAAGATCCCCCCTTCGTCCCCCACCCTATCCCTCACCCTCCTCCTCCCTCCCTGTCTCCCTCATTCTCTCTCTCTCTTGTCCACTCACTCTGATAACTCGAAGCTGGGAGAGAGCACTGAGCGGAGGTCCCTAGCCTGCTTAGCCTACTTCCCAAGACCCGGTGGGTGCCATGCATTGAGAGAAAGTGTCTGTGAGTGTGTTTACGCATTAGGATAAACACAGTCTTAGCACTTTGTTCCAACTCTTTTATGAGTGCTGCAGATGCCGTGCCTCCCCACACTGTTAATCCTAACCCTACGACATCCATGTGCCACGCTATACAGAATGAACCACTTTACGTGTTCATATAGGGCACAGCTTATAGGTTCAACACTTGGGCATGAATGATTTTGCCATTTCAAAAGTTGGGATGGACAGTGTAGATATTGGATTGGAATTCCCTGTCTTATTAATGTTGATGTACAGTGGGGAGAACAAGTATTTGATACACTGGCGATTTTGCAGGTTTTCCTACTTACAAAGCATGTAGAGGTCTGTAGTTTTTATCATAGGTACACTTCAACTGTGAGAGATGGAATCTAAAACAAAAATCCAGAAAATCACATTGTATGATTTTTAAGTAATTAATTTGCATTTTATTGCATGACATAATTATTTGATCACCTACCAACCAGTAAGAATTCCGGCTCTCACAGACCTGTTTGTTTTTCTTTAAGAAGCCCTCCTGTTCTCCACTCATTACCTGTATTAACTGCACCTGTTTGAACTCGTTACCTGTATAAAAGACACCTGTCCACACACTCAATCAAACAGACTCCAACCTCTCCACAATGGCCAAGACCAGAGAGCTGTGTAAGGACATTAGGGATAAAATTGTAGACCTGCACAAGGCTGGGATGGGCTACAGGACAATAGGCAAGCAGCTTGGTGAGAAGGCAACAACTGTTGGCGCAATTATTAGAAAATGGAAGAAGTTCAAGATGACGGTCAATCACCCTCGGTCTGGGGCTCCATGCAAGATCTCACCTCATGGGGCATCAATGATCATGAGGAAGGTGAGGGATCAGCCCAGAACTACACGGCAGGACCTGGTCAATGACCTGAAGAGAGCTGGGACCACAGTCTCAAAGAAAACCATTATTTACACACTACGCCATCATGGATTAAAATCCTGCAGCGCACGCAAGGTCCCCCTGCTCAAGCCAGCGCAGTTCCAGGCCCGTCTGAAGTTTGCCAATGACCATCTGGATGATCCAGAGGAGGAATGGGAGAAGGTCATGTGGTCTGATGAGACAAAAATAGAGCTTTTTGGTCTAAACTCCACTTGACGTGTTTGGAGGAAGAAGAAGGATGAGTACAACCCCAAGAACACCATCCCAACCGTGAAGCATGGAGGTGGAAACGTAATTCTTTGGGGATGCTTTTCTGCAAAGGGGACAGGACGACTGCACCGTATTGAGGGGAGGATGGATGGGGCCATGTATTGCGAGATCTTGGCCAACAACCCTCCTTCCCTCAGTAAGAGCATTGAAGAGGGGTCGTGGCTGGGTCTTCCAGCATGACAACGACCCGAAACACACATCCAGGGCAACTAAGGAGTGGCTCCGTAAGAAGCATCTCAAGGTCCTGGAGTGGCCTAGCCAGTCTCCAGACCTGAACCCAATAGAAAATCTTTGGAGGGAGCTGAAAGTCCGTATTGCCCAGTGACAGCCCCGAAACCTGAAGGATCTGGAGAAGGTCTGTATGGAGGAGTGGGCCAAAATCCCTGCAGCAGTGTGTGCAAACCTGGTCAAGACCTACAGGAAACGTATGATCTCTGTAATTGCAAACAAAGGTTTCTGTACCAAATATTAAGTTCTGCTTTTCTGATGTATCAAATACTTTTGTCATGCAATAAAATGCAAATTAATTACTTAAATATCATACAATGTGATTTTCTGGATTTTAGATTCCGTCTCTCACAGTTGAAGTGTACCTATGATAAAAATTACAGACCTCTACATGCTTGAGGAAAACCCATCAAATACTTGTTCTCCAATTTTGGCAGCCCCCCGCAAGGGACACACATACAGTTTAGTAAAATAATAATAATTAATCTTCTGTTTGTTTGTTAAATGAAGTCTTAATTACAACTGATGCCTTTATGGTGTAAATAAAATCCATAACACCATGTTTCTCACGTCTCTACTTGTATTATTGCTTCATATATTGCCTAATGCCCATACACTGAGTGTCTTGAAATGCTCTATATAAATACTTTTTATTTTTGCTATTTATTTTATTCAGTAACAACTTGATTTTTCAATCTTGGAATGTTTGACCAATCTAGTTCTGCGTAGGTGATACATTTACTCCAACTGTAACGGTTCTTTACAAACCTCCATTATTCTATACTAACCCCCCTATTATACCTCCTACATTCTATTATACCTCCTACATTCTATTATACCTCCTACATTCTGATATACCTCCTACATTCTATTATACCTCCTACATTCTATTATACCTCCTACATTCTATTATACCTCCTACATTATATTATACCTCCTATTCTGATATACCTCCTACATTATATTATACCTCCTACATTCTGATATACCTCCTACATTCTATTATACCTCCTACATTCTATTATACCTCCTACATTCTATTATACCTCCTACATTCTATTATACCTCCTACATTCTATTATACCTCCTACATTCTTATATACCTCCTACATTCTATTATACCTCCTACATTCTTTTATACCTCCTACATTCTATTATACCTCCTACATTCTATTATACCTCCTACATTCTATTATACCTCCTACATTCTATTATACCTCCTACATTCTGATATACCTCCTACATTCTATTATACTGTCAGAGGCTGATGTGGATGCGGTGTTTGAGTCAGGCGCAGGACACAGAAGCTTAGTCGAAAACGACTTTAATTGTCACAAAGACAAATACAAAATAACGGGCCTCAAAACACAGGAGGCGAGCGATTACGCAGACAGTGCGTAAAACACTAACAACTAGAAAACAATAACATACACCAGCGGACAGGCGGACAACAACACACAACTGCAAACAAAACCAAAGGAAACTTATAGGTGACATAATCAATACATAATACGAAACAGGTGCACCAACAAGACAAAACCAAACAAACATAGAGAACATCAAGCGGTAGCAGCTAGTACTCCGGGGACGACGAACGCCGAAGCCTGCCCGAACAAGGAGGAGGAGCAGTCTCTGCGGAATTCGTGACATATACCTCCTACATTCTATTATACCTCCTACATTCTATTATACCTCCTACATTCTATTATACCTCCTACTTTCTGATATACCTCCTACATTCTATTATACCTCCTACATTCTGATATACCTCCTACATTATATTATACCTCCTACATTCTATTATACCTCCTATATTATATTATACCTCCTACATTCTAAAATATACCTCCTACATTCTATTATACCTCCTACATTCTAAAATACATCCTACATTCTATTATACCTCCTACATTCTATTATACCTCCTACATTCTGATATACCTTCTACATTCTCTTATAGCTCCTACATTCTATTATACCTCATACATTCTATTATACCTCCTACATTCTGATATACCTCCTATATTATATTATACCTCCTACATTCTAAAATATACCTCCTACATTCTAAAATATACCTCCTACATTCTGATATACCTTCTACATTCTCTTATACCTCCTACATTCTATTATACCTCCTACATTCTATTATACCTCCTACATTCTATTATACCTCCTACATTCTATTATACCTCCTACATTCTATTATACCTCCTACATTCTATTATACCTCCTATATTATATTATACCTCCTACATTCTAAAATATACCTCCTATATTCTATTATACCTCCTACATTCTAAAATACATCCTACATTCTATTATACCTCCTACATTCTATTATACCTGCTACATTCTGATATACCTTCTACATTCTCTTATACCTCCTACATTCTATTATACCTCATACATTCTATTATACCTCCTACATTCTGATATACCTCCTATATTATATTATACCTCCTACATTCTAAAATATACCTCCTACATTCTATTATACCTCCTACATTCTAAAATATACCTCCTACATTCTGATATACCTTCTACATTCTCTTATACCTCCTACATTCTATTATACCTCCTACATTCTATTATACCTCCTACATTCTATTATACCTCCTATATTATATTATACCTCCGACATTCTAAAATATACCTCCTACATTCTATTATACCTCCTACATTCTAAAATATACCTCCTACATTCTGATATTGTCACGCCCTGGCTCTGGGGACACTGTTATGTTGAGCCAGGGTGTGTAGATAATGTGTTTTGTTTCTATGGGTGCTATTTCTATGTTGGCCAGAGTGGCTCCCAATCAGAGGCAACGAGTGTCAGGTGTTGCTGGCTGTCTCTGATTGGGAGCCATATTTATACAGTCTGTTTTTCATTCGTGTTTGTGGGATTTTGTTTCTAGTCGGTTGTGTTAGACCGTGAACTGTCACGTTTTCGTTTTGTTGTTTTGATCGTGTCTCTAATAAAGAGTATGTTTGCCTGCAACGCTGCGCCTTGGTCCTCATCTCTGTTCGACGAGCGTGACAGAAAATCCCACCACAACTGGACCAAGCAGCGAGTCGAGGAGCCATCGCCAGGGAAATCCCTAGCAGATCTCCGTGGCAGCCTCGACTGGGTCAAGCCGAGTGAAGAGCAGAGAGAGTGGACTTGGGAACAATGGAGGAAGAGCTTCGACTGGGTCAAGCCAATTGAGGAGCTGAATAGCGGGGAGTTGGAGGCAGAAGAGCGAGAGTTGGGCGAGAACTATAGAGGCCTGGCCCACGGGGAGGAGAGACCCCCAGAATTTTTTTAGGGGGGCTCACGACGCGGGCAGCAGGAGCCGCGAGAGAGCGGTCCAGCGGGTTGGCAGAGGAGGCCGCCAGGTTACGGGGGCCACTGGTAGAAGAGGGGATGGAAGGTGTAGAGGCACGGCGAGAGGTACTGGGGTGTGTTACCAGTCCGGTCCGGCCCGTTCCAGATCCCGGTGTAGGGCCAGTGGTGTGTGTCCCCAGTACGGTCCGGTCTGTTCCTGCTCCCCGCACCAAGTCAGTGGTGCGCCGTCAGCCCGGCTCGGCCCGTTCCTGCTCCCCGCACCAGGTCAGTGGTGCGCATCACCAGCCCGGCTCGCCCGTTCCTGCTCCCCGCACCAAGTCAGTGGTGCGCTTCGCCAGCCCGGCTCGGCCCGTCCTGCTCCCCGCATCAAGTCAGTGGTGCGCTCGTCAGCCCGGCTCGGCCCGCTTCCTGCTCCCCGCACCAGTCAGTGGTGCGTTTCGTCAGCCTGGTTCGGCTCACTCCTGCTCCTCACACCAAGCCAGTGGTGTGCGTTGTCAGTCCAGCACGGCCCGTGCCTGTTCTCCACACCAAGCCAGTGGTGGGCGTCGCCAGTCCGCACGGCCCGTGCTCTGTTCCACTGGTGCCTGGTTCGGCACTGGTCAGATGTTTTACGCCGGAGCTAGAGCAATCCGCTCCATCAGTGTGCAGTCCAGCTCCGACAGCGGGGCCAGACCGGACCAGGGGTACTTTGGGGGGTTGGAGAGGGAGCGGAGAGCAGGCCCGAGCCGGATCCGCCGCCTAGGCGGAGTGCCCACCCGGTCCCTCCCCTGTAGATTTGGTTGACGCGGTCGGAGTCCGCGCCTTAGGGGGGTATTGTCACGCCCTGGCTCTGGGGACACTGTTATGTTGAGCCAGGGTGTGTAGATAATGTGTTTTGTTTCTATGGGTGCTATTTCTATGTTGGCCAGAGTGGCTCCCAATCAGAGGCAACGAGTGTCAGTGTTGCTGGCTGTCTCTGATTGGGGAGCCATATTTATACAGTCTGTTTTTCATTCGTGTTTGTGGGACTTTGTTTCTAGTCGGTTGTGTTAGACCGTGAACTGTCACGTTTTCGCTTTGTTGTTTTGATCGTGTCTCTAATAAAGAGTATGTTTGCCTGCAACGCTGCGCCTTGGTCCTCATCTCTGTTCGACCAGCGTGACAGAAAATCCCACCACAACTGGGACCAAGCAGCGAGTCGAGGAGCCATTGCCAGGGAAATCCCTAGCAGATCTCTCGTGGCAGCCTCCCGACTGGGTCAAGCCGAGTGAAGAGCAGAGAGAGATGGACTTGGGAACAATGGAGGAAGAGCTTCGACTGGGTCAAGCCAGTTGAGGAGCTGAATAGCGGGAGTTGGAGGCAGAAGAGCGAGAGTTGGGCGAGAACTATAGAGGCCTGGCCCCACGGGGAGGAGAGACCCCCAGAATTTTTTTAGGGGGCTCACGACGCCGGGGCAGCAGGAGGCCGCGAGTAGAGCGGTCCAGCGGGTTGGCAGAGGAGGCCGCCAGGTTACGGGGGCCACTGGTAGAAGAGGGATGGAAGGTGTGGAGGCACGGCGAGAGGTACTGGGGTGTGTTACCAGTCCGTCCGGCCCGTTCCAGATCCCGGTGTACGGCCAGTGGTGTGTGTCCCCAGTACGGTCCGGTCTGTTCCTGCTCCCGCACCAAGTCAGTGGTGCGCTTCGTCAGCCCGGCTCGGCCCATTCCTGCTCCCCGCACCAGGTCAGTGGTGCGCGCAGCTCCGGCTCGGCCGTTCCTGCTCCCCGCACCAAGTCAGTGGTGCGCTCGTCAGCCCGGCTCGTGCTCCTGCTCCCCGCACTAAGTCAGTGGTGCGCTTTCGCCAGCCCGGTTCGGCTCACTCCTGCCCTCACACCAAGCCAGTGGTGTGCGTTGTCAGTCCAGCACGGCCCGTGCCTGTTCTCCACACCAAGCCAGTGGTGGGCGTTGCCAGTCCGGCACGGCCCGTGCCTGTTCCACTGGTGCCTGGTTCGGCACTGGTCAGATGTTTTCACGCCGGAGCTAGAGCAATCCGGCTCCATCAGTGTGCAGTCCAGCTCCGGCCAGCGGGCCAGACCGACCAGGGGTACTTTGGGGGGTTGGAGAGGAGCGGGATCAGGCCCGAGCCGATCCGCGCCTAGGCGGAGTGCCCTCCCCGGTCCTCCCTGTGGTATTTGGTTGATGCGGTCGGAGTCCGCGCCTTTAGGGGGTACTGTCACGCCCTGGCTCTGGGGGACACTGTTATGTTGAGCCAGGGTGTGTAGATAATGTGTTTTGTTTCTATGGGTGCTATTTCTATGTTGGCCAGAGTGGCTCCCAATCAGAGGCAACGAGTGTCAGGTGTTGCTGGCTGTCTCTGATTGGGAGCCATATTTATACAGTCTGTTTTTCATTCGTGTTTGTGGAATTTTGTTTTTTAGTCGGTTGTGTTAGACCGTGAACTGTCACGTTTTCGTTTTGTTGTTTTGATCGTGTCTCTAATAAAGAGTATGTTTGCCTGCAACGCTGCGCCTTGGTCCTCATCTCTGTTCGACGAGCGTGACAGATATACCTTCTACATTCTCTTATACCTCCTACATTCTAATATACATCCTACATTCTATTATACCTCCTACATTCTATTATACCTCCTATATTATATTATACCTCCGACCTTCTAAAATATACCTCCTACATTCTATTATACCTCCTACATTCTAAAATATACCTCCTACATTCTGATATACCTTCTACATTCTCTTATACCTCCTACATTCTAATATACATCCTACATTCTATTATACCTCCTACATTCTATTATACCTCCTACATTCTGATATACCTCCTACATTCTATTATACCTCCTACATTCTAAAATGTCCCCCCTACATTCTATTATACATCCTACATTCTAAAATATACCTCCTACATTCTATTATACCTCCTACATTCTATTATACCTCCTACATTCTGATATACCTCCTACATTCTATTATACCTCCTACATTCTATTATACCTCCTACATTCTATTATACCTCCTACATTCTGATATACCTCCTACATTCTATTATACCTCCTACATTCTAAAATTTCCCCCCTACATTCTATTATACATCCTACATTCTAAAATATACCTCCCACCATCTATTATACCTCCTACATTCTATTATACCTCCTACATTCTGATATACCTCCTACATTCTATTATACCTCCTACATTCTATTATACCTCCTATATTATACCTCCTACATTCTAAAATATACCTCCTAAATTATATTATACCTCCTACATTCTGATATACCTTCTACATTCTCTTATACCTCCTACATTCTAATATACATCCTACATTCTATTATACCTCCTACATTCTATTATACCTCCTACATTCTATTATACCTCCTACATTCTGATATACCTCCTACATTCTATTATACCTCCTACATTCTATTATACCTCCTACATTCTAAAATATACCTCCTACATTCTATTATACCTCCTACATTCTAAAATATACCTCCTACATTCTAAGATATACCTCCTACATTCTATTATACCTCCTAAATTCTGATATACCTTCTACATTCTATTATACTTCCTACATTCTATTATACCTCCTATATTCTATTATACCTCCTACATTCTATTATACCTTCTACATTCTATTATACCTCATACATTATATTATACCTTCTACATTCTATTATACCTCCTACATTCTATTATACCTTCTACATTCTATTATACTTCCTACATTCTATTATACCTCCTACATTCTATTATACCTCCTACATTCTATTATACCTTCTACATTCTATTATACCTCATACATTCTATTATACCTTCTTCATTCTATTATACCTCCTACATTCTATTATACTTTCTACATTCTATTATACCTCATACATTCTATTATACCTTATACATTCTATTATACCTCCTACATTCTATTTTACCTCCTACATTATATTATACCTCATACATTATATTATACCTTATACATTCTATTATACCTCATACATTCTATTATACCTCCTACATTCTATTATACCTCCTACATTCTATTATACCTCATACATTCTATTATACCTCCTACATTCTATTATACCTCCTACATTCTATTATACCTCATACATTCTATTATACCTCATACATTATATTATACCTTCTACATTCTATTATACCTCCTACATTCTGATACATTGGTAAACACAATTATCCTATTCCCATAAGTGTGTCTCCATGAGAAGGATTAGGGGATTTGCTGTAACTAACCCTCCCTTTCCCATGAGATGTCATTCTGATTGAGACAAAGATCAATTAAATAGATGACAGGTATCTTTAAATAAAGATCAATTAAATAGATGAGAGGTACCTTTAAATAAAGATCAATTAAATAAATGAAAGAGGGGTATCTTTAAATACCGCAGAGTGACTGTGAGGCCTCCCTCATCCTTTAATGTAATGAGAAGAGAGGGAATAAAACATTTGTCCTCAGAATGAAAAGGTGATTTTTCTTGCCTTATCCTAATGTAGATTAGATGATAAACATGGACAGGAGGGATCTGGACTAAAGCTACTGTGTCTCTATGGTCAATCTACTGCAGGCTGCAACCTCGTCTCACGTAGACCTGTCTGTCTGTCTGTCTAAGTGTGATGACAAAACCAACATTAGTCATGGTTTGTTGAGTGTATCAGTGTGAACACACACACACGCATACGCACACGCACGCATGCGCAATCATTTTCATCCTATTCACGGTCATTTTCAACTTCTCCTTGTTCCAGTCTGTAATACCCACATGTCTTAAACTGACCACCATCATTCCTGTTCCCAAGAACTCTAAGGCTTCATGCCACAATGACTACCGCCCTGTAGCACTCACATCTGTAATCATGAAGTGCTTTGAAAGACTGGTTATGGCTCACATCAACTCCATCATCCCAGACACCCTAGACCCACTCCAATTTGCATACCGCCCCAACGGATCCATAGATGACGCAATCTCAATTGCACTCTACACGGCCCTGACCCACCTAGATAAGAGGAATACCTATGTGAGAATGCTGTTCATTGACTACAGCTCAGCGTTCCAAACCATTGTCCCCTCTAAGCTCATCACCAAGTTTAGGACCCTGGGACTGAACACCTCCCTCTGCAACTGGATCCTGGACTTCCTGATGGGCCGACCCCAGGTGGGTAGGCAACATCACCTCCGCCACGCTGACCCTCAACACAAGGGCCCCACAGAGGTGTTTGCTTAGTCCCCTTCTATACTCCCTGTTCACCCACGACTGCGTGGCCACCCACGACGCCAAAACCCGCATCAAGTTTGCTGATGACACGACGGTGGTAGACCTGATCACCGGTGGCGATGAGACAGCCTACAGGGAGGTCAGTGACCTGGCAGTATGGTGCCAGGTCAACAACCTCTCCCTCAATGTCAGTAAGGCCAAGGAGCTGATCGTGGACTACAGGAAACAGGGGGGTGAGCATGCCCCCATCCACATCAACAGGGTTGCAGTGGAGCGGGTCGAGAGCTTCAAGTTCCTTGGTGTCCAAATCACTAAGGACTTAAAATGGTCCACACACACGTGCACAGTCGTGAGGAAGACCCTTTACTCAGTACTTTGTTGAAACACCTTTGGCAGCGATTACAGCCTCGAGTCTTCTTGGGTATGACGCTACAAGCTTGGCACACCGGTATTTGGGGAGTTTCTCCCATTCTTCTCTGCAGATCCTCTCAAGCTCTGTCAGGTTGGATGGGGAGCGTCGCTGCACAGCTATTTTTAGGTCTCTCCAGAGATGTTCGATTGGGTTCAAGTCAGGGCTCTGGCTGGGCCACTCAAGGATATTCAGAGACTTGTCCTGAAGCTACTCCTGCGTTGTCTTGGCTGTGTGCTTTGGGTCGTTGTCCTGTTGGAAGGTGAACCTTCACCCCAGTCAATGCCTCTGAAATATATCCCCACAGCATGATGCTGCCACCACCATGCTTCACCGTAGGGATGGTACCAGGTTTCCTCCAGACGTGACGCTTGGCATTCAGGCCAAAGAGTTCAATCTTGGTTTCATCAGATTAGAGAATCTTGTTTCTCATGGTCTGAGAGTCCTTTTGGCAAACTCCAAGCGGGATGTCATGTGCCTTTTACTGAGGAGTGGCTTCCATCTGGTAGAAACATCTCAAGGATGGTCAATGGAAACAGGATGCACCTGAGCTCAATTTCGAGTCTCATAGCAGAGGGGCAGAATATTTATGTAAATATGGTATTTCTGATATAATTTTTTTATATACATTTGCAGAAATTTCTAAAAAACTGTTTTCGCTTTGTCATTATGGGATATTGTGTGTAGAATGGAAAATAATTAATTTAATCCATTTTAGAAGAAGGCTGTAACATAACAAAATGTGGAAAAATTCAAGGGTTCTGAATATTTTCTAAATGCAATGTATATCCATATATGCACTATATATACAAAAGTATTTGGACACCCTTCAAATTAGTGGATTCGGCTATTTCAGCCACACTTGTTGCTGACAGGTGTATAAAATCGAGCACACAGCCATGCAATCTCCATAGACAAACATTGGCAGTAGAATGGCTGAAGAGCTCAGTGACTTTCAATGTGGCACCATCATAGGATGCCACTTTTCCAACAAGTTAGTTCGTCACATTTATGCCCTGCTAGAGCTGCCCCGGTCAACTGTAAGCGCTGTTACTGTGAAGTGGAACGTGTAAAAATCCCTTATGTCCTTACACAGCTCTCTGGTCTTGGCCATTGTGGAGAGGTTGGAGTCTGTTTGATTGAGTGTGTGGACAGGTGTCTTTTATACAGATAACGAGTTCAAATAGGTGCAGTTAATACAGGTAATCAGTGGAGAACAGGAGGGCTTCTTAAAGAAAAACTAACGGGTCTGTGAGAGCTGGAATTCTTACTGGTTAGTAGGTGATCAAATACTTATGTCATGCAATAAAATGCAAATTAATTACTTAAAAATCATACATTGTGATTTTCTGGATTTTTGTTTTAGATTCCGTCTCTCACAGTTGAAGTGTACCTATGATACAAATTACAGACCTCTACATGCTTTATAAGTAGGAAAACCTGCAATATCGGCAGTGTATCAAATACTTGTTCTCCCCACTGTATATACTGCAGAGTTGCTTAGGAGCCAGGAATGAGGCGACCATGTCAATTGGCGCCATCTTGAACAATTCTCTGCTTCCGCACGGCAAGCGGTACCGGTGCATCAAGTCTGACACCAACAGGCTCCTGAACAGCTTCCATCCCCAAGCCATAAGACTGCTAAATATCTAACTAAATGGCTACATGGACTATCTGAGTTGACCCTCTATGCACACTCACAGGACTCTACACACTCATGCACACTGACACTCCAACACACACACTCGTGCACAAACACACACACACACACACAATCATCATATACGCTGCTCCTGATGCCTAGTCACCTTACCCCTATACATACAGTATTTACCTCTATCAATCCAGTATCCCTGCACATTGTAAATATGGTACTGGAACTGACCCTGCATACTGTATACTTTTGCTTACTTACTTTCTCATGTTCTTCTTATTTCTTATTTTTATTTCTCGTGTGTTTTTGTTCTATCTTATGTTATTTTTAGCATTACATTGATATTGATTACTGCATTGTTGGCTTTATTGCTGGCAAGAAAGGCATTTCACTGTACTTGTGCATGTGACATTAAAACTTGAAACTTGAAACACACAACCTGCTTACACAGTCTTCACCCCAAAGGTAGCTTCCTAAACAGGGCTGTATCACAATGTCTGTTCATTTCACCGCCCCTAAATTTGGGAATAAACACCATTTGTTGGTCAGGCTGGTTATTAGGGAATGAGAGAGAAAAGGAGGGAGAGAGGGAGAAAGTGTGTGTGTGTGTGTGCATTTTCTCCGTTAGAATAATCCCTATAAAATCCAGATTTCTCAATCCGCAGCTCAAGCTGACAGTTTAAATAAAATCATTATAATCCCACATGGTAAGAGAAATGAAAATGAGGGGATTAAATGGAGAGCCACCCCCCCCACACACACACACACACTCTCTCTCTCTCTTTCACCCCTGCCTCCTCCAGGGGGATCAGAATGCCCCCTTTCCCAGCCTCGACACCCCACCCCCCACCCCCTATGTCCTCCCTAGGGACAGGGGCAGAGGGCTTAAGACAGATCTAGATTTGGGATTGGTGCTTGTGCTTATACACATCCTCCTCCCTCCCCCTGTCCCCCTCCCAACCTGTTCCACAGTACTTAGCCACAGTCCTACAGTCCTCAGGAATGTGTCTGTGTGTGTGTGTGTGTGTGTGTGTGTGTGTGTGTGTGTGTGTGTGTGTGTGTGTGTGTGTGTGTGTGTTCGGGGGAATATAATAATTGGACATTGGAGAGATGTAGTAATCCAATCAAATCATAGTCAATGATCTCTCGTTCTCTCTCTATCTCTCTCTGTCTGTCTGTCTCTCTCTCTCACTCCCTCTCTATCTCATACCCCCCACCCCACCCCCGTCATGATTCACTCACCATATTATTTAGCATATTATTTTGCCAATCAGTAGTCAAAACCCAAAACTCCTTCACTATTGCCATTAATAATCCTGCTGTACCTTCCACCCCTGGCTCTAATTTAAAGAAAGCTCCCGTGCCATTTGTCCCTCCAAGGCCTCTGTGATCGTCGCCCCAGTGACCCCCCGTCCCCTCGGAAGGCTCCGGAAGGTTGACCTCTGTGTCATTGGTATTCCCGACGAGGTGGGATTTTAATCTTTAATCCCGTATCCCTTCCCCCCGGCACGGATCAACTCATTACGGAGAATACACCGAGTGTCATCACCCATTACCCACGATGCAGTGCAAGTGCAGTGGTACGGACTGCCGGGCCCCTGTCTGTTTTTTGGTGAGCGATCAGCGCTTTCAGTTCAGTCGCCGACTCCATTCACCACTTAATCCCCCACTTACTCATCCTTCCTGCTTCCTCCCTTCCTCCCTCTATCTCTCCATCTCTACCCCTCTTTATCTCTCAATCTCTCTCTCTCTCTCCTCCAATCTCCCTCTTTCTCTCTCTTAATTTCCATCTCAGCCTTTCGCTTTACCATTAACTCTCTTTCTCCCATGCACTCTCTTTATCTTCAACTCTCTCACTTGCTGTTCTTTCTATCGCTCCCTCTATCTACCCACCCCCAATATCCATCTCTTCCCTCTTTTCCCCCTCTTTTCTCCTTCATTCTCCCTCTCCCTTCCTTCCTCTTAAAGGATCATCTTTAGCTAAGTGCTGTCCACTTTATTTCCAATCTCTGCCTCTTAAGTGACCGTCTGATAATCTCAGACCGCTAGTCTCCAAACGACCCATAGGAGGGCTGTGGGTGAGACTGTTAGCCCAGAATGACGTTCCTGATCTGGTCAAGACTGTGCCGGGCCCTGGGTCCTCTGGAGCTGCTGGGGATATTGAGGCCATGGTGTCATGGAGGAAAGGGCCATGCCAGAAGCTCTTGGCGTGAGATCATCAGAGCAGATGGACATCTATCTCTCTCTCCCTCACTCTCTTTCTCCCCTCAATGTCTCTTCCCCTCTCCATCTTTCTCTCTGCCCCTCTCCATCTCTCCATCTCTCTCTCTCTCTCTCTCTCTCTCTCTCTCTCTCTCTCTCTCTCTCTCCTCTCTCTCTCTCTATCTCCATCCCTCTCTGTTCATCTTGGTCTCATTTCTTTCTCTCCCTCTTCCTTCCATTTTCTCTTCTTCTCTTAATCTCTCTCTCTCTCCCTCTTTTTTTACTGAGATATTCTCTTTGTGGAACAGGGAATGGGTCAGAGCGTGTAGCACTGAGAGAAAATAGAATAAGACTAGTCTGGTTGTTTAGAGCTCAGATAAAAGGCCATCGCTTGGCAGGGATACATTTTGTTTTTCTCCTGGACACACAAAAGAGGCAGTGAAAGGAGGGAGAGCGTGAGGGGGAGAAAGAGAGGGGCGCAGACGATGCAGATTTTTTGTGAAGATTCTTTCTGTAAAAGGAGGTGACACTGGATGCACACACACGTGACACACAGAGGTTGTGCTGAATGTCCAGGATTCATAGTATCTCCTTACAGAAAAGAAAACCCTTAGTCAGGACACACACATACACACACACTTGTGTTGCTTCCCGCTGTCCTCTTCGCGGGTCATTGGCTGAAAAAAGCCCCTGTCACGTTCCTTTGGGACTGAGCTCTGACAAGCCGGCAGAACAGGATAAACTTCCTGCAAGGAAAACCAGGAGGATCAGGAATACCCAGAGGGCTGGTTTGTCTTCCCTCTTATCACAAGACCCAGAGAATGACAGGGGATTCCCATTTCAACATCCCCTAACAGTCACTTAACAGCTACTTCAACATATGTCAAACAATATTAGGGTCAACACTTGGTTACAGTTGATTTTACAGTTCTTTACTTATATGATACTTACTGAGAAATGACTTGTTGCAAACATTTATCTACCAATTACTCTCTTCTTCTTTATTTGAGCTAAATAAATAGCTAAATAAATACCAGGCAAATAACATCTGATAAAATAACTAAAATGAAGCGTCAAAATGAACAGCCTGATTTATGTCATGACAAAACTCCTTAAGACACATGGATGGGTCATGTTCATGTTATTCATAACAGCAGATAAAATTAGACCTAGTCCCACAATAGAGAGACTGTCAAGACAATGTATCTAGAATGGCACACAGGTGTTATGACTGTAGGTCATATATAGCCAGATTAGCCAATGGCTGTGGCATGGAGGTGTGGTGGAGCGTTCGCATGCACAAACACACACACACACACACACACACACACACACACACACACACACACACACACACACACACACACACACACACACACACACACACACACACACAGAGCTGTCTTACTATACTTGTGAGGACTTTTTGGAGACCAACAATTGATTTCCATTCAAAATCCTATTTTTTATAAGCTCACATAGGTGCTATCACAAACTCCAAACGCCACATAGTTGTCACTGACTAGTTGGATATTCATTTCCTACTGAGCAAACCATTTATGTACTTACAACATTCATATACATTCAATAGAATTCATGAATAGAACTGTTTATGTCAAATAGTTTTGTGTTCTACATGTAGCCCTGGTTGTCCTGAAAATAAAATGGTAAAACACTTAATTGTGAGGCTAAATATAAGGGCTGGAGATGCAGATAAAAGAAAGTGAGATAAATGAAAAGCCGATTTTTGCTGGGTTCTCGGGACTGATAGGGTTACCCTTAACCCCTAATCCTAACCCTAATTTTAACCCTAACCCTAACCCTTATTCTAACCCTAACCATAAACCTAACCCGTAAGCCTAAAAAAAAAAATGTTTTACAAGTGAGGACCGGCAACACTTCTCAGAATTTTAGTTGGTTTACTATTCTTGTACTCACAAGTATAGTAAAACGTGTATACACACACGCACGCACACAGACACACACACAAACAAACACACGCACACACACACACACACACACACACACACACACAGCTGACTGGAAGAAGCTGCTAATGGGAGAAATGAGAGGAGGATTACTGAAGGCTCTCTGCTAGGAACAGCCCTGAGCGTCTGTGTATCTGTCCGTTAATTCCATGGCAATCTACGTGTGTGTGTGTGTGTGTGTGTGTGTGTGTCTGGTGTCTGTCTGTGAGTCTCTCTGGAGAGTTCTGTCCTCCTGACTTCTCCGACTGCCAAGTGTGTATGTGTGTGTGTGTGTGTGTGTGAGTGTGTGTGTATAGGGCATCTTTTATCTCTATGACAATGACCCCACAAATAGGCGCATGCCACTCTATTCCTGTCCTCTCAAGGCTCCTCTGGCGTTTTAGGGGATCTGCCGAGGCATACCAGGGGTTAAAGGGAGATTTGGAAGGGTTGGTGTGTGTGTGTGCTATGGTGTGTCTGTCTGACAGCTAGAGAGAGAAAGACAGAGACAGGCAGGGTTAGGGTGGGTTGTTTGCTTTGTTTCACCCTGCATTGTCATAATCAAGGGAAACAATTAAATCTTTACCCAACACTTCTTGCCTTCTTTTTCCTTTGTTAGCTTTTATTGTCTCTTGGGGGGTCCACTATGAGCCTCACACCCTGTCTGGCTCACGACCTGCCTTTTCTACACATTGGGTTCCAGACACATTAGCTATTCTTCCTCTGAGCGGGGGGTGTTGTGGAGGAACCGTCAGGTAGTGTAGTGTAGTGTAGTGGTGCAGTGTAGTGTAGTGTAGTGTAGTGTAGTGTAGTGTAATGTAGTGTAGTGTAGTGTTGTGTAATGTAGTGTATTGGTGCAGTGTAGTGTAGTGTAGTGGTGCAGTGTACTGTAGTGTAATGTAGTGTATTGGTGCAGTGTAGTGTAGTGGAGTGTAGTGGTGCAGTGCAGTGTAGTGTAGTGGTGCAGTGTAGTGTAGTGGTGCAGTGTAGTGTAGTCTAATGTAATGTAGTGTAGTGGTGCAGTGTAGTGTAGTGTAGTGGTGCAGTGTAGTGTAGTGTAGTGGTGCAGTGTAGTGTAGTGTTTTGTAGTGGTGCAGTGTAGTGTAGTGTTGTGTAGAGGTGCAGTGTAATGTAGTGTGGTGATGCAGTGTAGTGTAGTGTAGTGGTGCAGTGTAGTGTAGTGTTGTGTAGAGGTGCAGTGTAATGTAGTGTAGTGATGCAGTGTAGTGTAATGTAGTGTAGTGTAGTGGTGCAGTGTAGTGTAGTGTTGTGTAGAGGTGCAGTGTAATGTAGTGTAATGTAGTGTAGTGATGCAGTGTAGTGTAGTGTAGTGTAGAGGTGCAGTGTAGTGTAGTGATGCAGTGTAATGTAGTGTAATGTAGTGTAGTGATGCAGTGTAGTGTAGTGTTGTGTAGAGGTGCAGTGTAATGTAGTGTGGTGATGCAGTGTAGTGTAGTGTAGTGGTGCAGTGTAGTGTAGTGTTGTGTAGAGGTGCAGTGTAATGTAGTGTAGTGATGCAGTGTAGTGTAATGTAGTGTAGTGTAGTGGTGCAGTGTAGTGTAGTGTTGTGTAGAGGTGCAGTGTAATGTAGTGTAATGTAGTGTAGTGATGCAGTGTAGTGTAGTGTAGTGTAGAGGTGCAGTGTAGTGTAGTGATGCAGTGTAATGTAGTGTAATGTAGTGTAGTAATGTAGTGTAATGTAGTGTAGTGATGCAGTGTAGTGTAATGTAGTGTAATGTAGTGTAGTGTAGTGTAGTGATGCAGTGTAATGTAGTGTAGTGATGCAGTGTAGTGTAGTGTAGAGGTGCAGTGTAATGCAGTGTAATGTAGTGTAGTGATGCAGTGTAATGTAGTGTAGTGTAGTGTAGTGATGCAGTGTAGTGTAGTGTAGAGGTGCAGTGTAATGCAGTGTAATGTAGTGTAGTGATGCAGTGTAATGTAGTGTAATGTAGTGTAGTGTAGTGTAGTGATGCAGTGTAGTGTAGTGTAGAGGTGCAGTGTAATGCAGTGTAGTGGTGCAGTGTAGTGTAGTGGTGCAGTGTAGTGTAGTGTAGTCTAATGTAATGTAGTGTAGTGGTGCAGTGTAGTGTAGTGTAGTGTAGTGGTGCAGTGTAGTGTAGTGTAGTGGTGCAGTGTAGTGTAGTGTTTTGTAGTGGTGCAGTGTAGTGTAGTGTTGTGTAGAGGTGCAGTGTAATGTAGTGTGGTGATGCAGTGTAGTGTAATGTAGTGTAGTGTAGTGGTGCAGTGTAGTGTAGTGTTGTGTAGAGGTGCAGTGTAATGTAGTGTAGTGATGCAGTGTAGTGTAATGTAGTGTAGTGTAGTGTAGTGGTGCAGTGTAGTGTAGTGTTGTGTAGAGGTGCAATGTAATGTAGTGTAATGTAGTGTAGTGATGCAGTGTAGTGTAGTGTAGTGTAGAGGTGCAGTGTAGTGTAGTGATGCAGTGTAATGTAGTGTAATGTAGTGTAGTAATGTAGTGTAATGTAGTGTAGTGATGCAGTGTAGTGTAATGTAGTGTAGTGTAGTGTAGTGATGCAGTGTAATGTAGTGTAGTGATGCAGTGTAGTGTAGTGTAGAGGTGCAGTGTAATGCAGTGTAATGTAGTGTAGTGATGCAGTGTAATGTAGTGTAATGTAGTGTAGTGATGCAGTGTAATGTAGTGTAATGTAGTGTAGTGTAGAGGTGCAGTGTAATGTAGTGTAGTGATGCAGTGTAATGCAGTGTAATGTAGTGTAGTGATGCAGTGTAATGTAGTGTAATGTAGTATAGTGTAGAGGTGCAGTGTAATGTAGTGTAATGTAGTGTAGTGTAGAGGTGCAGTGTAGTGTAGTGTAATGTAGTGTAGTGTAGAGGTGCAGTGTAGTGTAGTGTAATGTAGTGTAGTGTAGAGGTGCAGTGTAGTGTAGTGTAATGTAGTGTAGTGATGCAGTGTAGTGTCTTCAACGCACCTGAGCCCAACCAGGCACACGACAGGAAGAGGGAGTTGCCATCCTAACGTTAAGTGCTCACTTCCTGCTATTTTCTGACCATCTCTTGAAGCAGGAAGTCGTTGGAATGGAAAAAAGAGTGACCCCAAAACACCCGGGAGAGGGCCAACGTGCGAAAGAGGCGAGCTTAAGCCATCCCCAAAGTGCGCCAGCCCCAACACAGATGCCAGCGAAAGAGGGGAGGGACGTAGGGATGGAGGGAAGGAGGAAGGGGGAAGGGAGATAGAGGAGGGGGAGATGGGAGTTCATGGTGCGCTCCTCCTGGGTCGCGTTTGGGGCGTTGGGCGGCACGAGAGGCAGGATGTTATGGTTTATTTAGTGCTGTAGTGTGGGCGGTGTGGACAAGGTGCATGGTGCCCTCCGCGCCAGTCTCAACGTGATTTATGGCCGCGCTGGCAGACACCTCTGTCCACGGGGAAGTCTTTGAAAACGCTGGAAGTGTGTGTGTGTCTGAGTGTATGTATGTGTGTCTGAGTGTATGTATGTGCGCGTGTGTGTGCGCAGCACTCTGTGTGTGCGTCCGTTCATGTGAGTGTGTTTTGAAGGAAGCAGCTTTGTGGTCCGTGGGCTGCTGGTTTTTAACCTGTAGCTGAAGTGTGCTTATGCATGGCCCAACTGAGAATGGATGAGGCAGGGCTCTGATTAATTATAAACACAGCACCGAAAATGGCATCACGTTAAGAGATAGAACATTAAAGACAGAGTGCAGCATATTCGGTTCAACTTCAGTTCGTTATATGATCAGATGATTACGGTCACAAAAAAAATGCATATGTCCACCAATCAACAAGTGTCATCAATGTAAAACATACTGCGCGGCAGGTAGCCTGGCGGGTAAGAGCGTTGGGCCAGCAACCGAAAGGTTGGATCGAATCTCCGAGCTGACAAGATAAAAATCTGTCGTTATGCCACTGAGCAAGGCAGTTAACCCACTGTTCCCCGGGCGCCGATGAAGTGGATGTCGATTAAGGCAGCCCCTCGCACCTCTCTGATTCAGAGGGGTTGGGTTAAATGCGGAAGACACATTTCAGTTGAATGCATTCAGTTGTACAACTAACTAGGTATCCCCCTTTCCCTTTCCCGCCTTCCCCTACTATTTTGTGCAGGTATGTAGGTGTTTACATGATTTGTTACTGCGGCGTTGCCCTCTAAGACGCTAGAATGTCCTCAGTGTGAAAGGTAACAGAGGGGTCAAGAGAGGTCATGGATGATAGGACACTCCAGAGGCCTGCTGGGAGCTAGCCCAAACATCCAGACAGGGGGTTAAAGGTCATGGATATAAGTAAAATAGAGGAGGGGGTGCAAATGCTTAGCGAGGTGCAGACTAACAGAAACTTAAAGAAAGTTACCACTCAACATTGCTGCCAGTGATTTATTGGAGAAGCAACGTTTCGGCAACTCTGAGGAAGGTGTGTGTGTGTGTGTGTGTGTGTGTGTGTGTGTGTGTGTGTGTGTGTGTGTGTGTGTGTGTGTGTGTGTGTGTGTGTGTGTGTGTGTGTATACTATTCCTGTAGGTCACCTATCATTAAATGAAAGTGAATGTGTGTGTTTTTACTCTAAGAGAACTCATTAACCTGTGTTATATTTGAAGTCTCCCGCCCATTGCTCTCTAATGTATTTTCCATAAAGTGTTTTTAGATTTAATTTGGCTTCCCTTTGATTTTACGACCCTCGCCTCTGTTATTGTAGGATATCTTAACGGTTCCTTGTAATTTAGTTTTATGACACGGCAAATCGAATACAATACACCCCCCAGGGAGCAGCACTGACCTCCCCGCCAACAAATATAATTACCGACATCACAGAAGTGAAAACAGACCACCGCACGCTTATCTTTAGGCCTACTCGTTTTTTTCTACGTCTCACAGGTTTGCACGTGCTGGGGCTTACCGGTACGGGCACATCACAGACACGGTGAAAAATAGCTAAATATAGCAGCTGAGGTCTGGAGGTGGGTGGGGATGGAAAAGATAGAAGCCCAGTGTCCAGATCCCCGCTGCGAGCCCAAAGCCAACCCTCAACACACTTCTACGGAGCAGCTTTGACGCACCAGGGAGGCACACACGGAGGCAGTGCAGAACTGGGCACTTAAAATGCCATGTTAATGGTATGGTTTACCGTCGGAAATGGTTGACAATGTCTTTGCAACCTGCAATAGGCCCATATAGGAAAGCCATGCCATAGGCAAAATAGTTTGAGGTCCCACACACATAAGATTTGTTTAGCCAACCTCAGTACTGCATGGTTAGCTACAAACGTGATCTTTTTTAGGAGTTGACAAGTGAGAGGTCAACACGAACAATGTTGGTCATTCCCGTGGGTGCTGTGAGTGTTTCAATGACATGAGAGTAGGTTGCAATCCAAAGAAGTGTCTCTCTTTCTCTTTCTCTCTCTCTCTCTCTCTCTCTCTCTCTCTCTCTCTCTCTCTCTCTCTCTCTCTCTCTCTCTCTCTCTCTCAAAAGAGGGGATAAAGGCAGGCAGAGACAGAGAGAGAGAGAGAGAGAGAGAGAGAGAGAGAAGGGAGAAGTGCTGAGAGAGAAGTGCTGAGGGGGCTCTTTGTCTTTGAGCACTATAAGCCTCTATCTATTTCATGGTGTCATTGTTTGTTTTAAGGACGTCGGCTGTGTTTAATGTAGTTCCAGGGCATTTCAGAGCTTGTCTCTGCCGAAACACCTCCAAGGCGCGCAGTGCGCTTCGGTCCGCCGGCTCAGTCCACTGCCTGCCTTGCATAGATTCTCTTTGACTCAGCCCTTCCTACTCTGATCCCAGTTGTTGTGTTCTCATCTTTTCATCTACTTTGTTGATGTATTATTCTGCATTTCAAGGTTATGCTAAAGAGACTCAACTGTGTGCTTAAAAGCTTCCTGTAGTGCCATTTTTTGAAAACCAAAATGTAGATTTGTCAATTTGTAATTCTAGCTGCAGTTGTAGCGCATATAACAGGCGAAAACGTAAAGTAGGCCTTTGGAAGACCAATTAAGATGTTTAGAAAAGATCTGCAATTTTAATGAGGGTTTGACTGAAGCCATATTTCTTTCAGCTTTAGTGAGCATTTTTTAAATTGCCCATTAATTCCAAGACATGTTTTCTGAACTGAAAATCATATTATACAAATAACATGACACACTTCTCCAAATACGAGATTGTGTTTATTTTTTATTAGGCTATATCATTCCCCACTACTACTTAACTCTTATCAACAGGTATATGTCAAATTGTTTTGTGTGTGTGTGTGTGTGTGCGTGTGCGTGTCTGTGTGTGTGAAAGAGAAATGTACAAACACACAATTTTTTAAATACAAAATATGACTCACTCCTCTCAGAGAAGAGTTGGAAAGACATCTGATTGAATTATTCAGCATTAAATGGAGCTTGTTTACAGTATCCAGCGATTGAGGACCCCAAAACACACAAACTGCTACCCCTCCCATCCTCCCCCTTCCCTCCTGTATTTACCACTGAAGCCTAGGATTGTTGAGGGGGAGAGAGGCACTGGGTGATTTGGGGCATGGCTGGCCTGGTAGAGAAACACAGTGCCAGCTCTGGTAGACCAGTCTAACCCTGCCAGTCAGTCAGTCATCAGCAAGAAAAAGAGGGTGGCACCACCAGGAACCACAGTCTCACTGTCCTTGTGCCATTTATTCATAACGTGGATGATCAATTTGACTAGTCATTGTGGGGAAGTAGATACATCCTGTATATCCAGAGGTATAGGTTGTGTTTACACAGAAAGCCCAATTCTGATCTGTTTCCCAATTATTGGCAAAAGATCTGATTGGTCCAAATAACAATTGGCAAAATATCAGAATTGGGCTGACTGTGTAAACACCACTTATAGAGTACCACAGTACGAGTCATAATAGCCATAAAACCTAGCGGTCAAACAAGGAAATGTTTCCAATCGTTTTTCCACCATTCATTTTTTCCATTGGGGATTTTTAGAAACACTTAAAATAAGGGCTGTGTTTCGTGTAGGCTTACCCTGGCGTGACGTTTTGATAACCGTGTAAATATCTTTAGGACAAGGTGACTTTTATCAATATATTTGCCTGTATTTACCCCCAAGTTTTTAAAATTCTAATTACTGTTAATGTGGCTATCATAAAGAACTACAAATGCCATGATGATCTGGACGAGAGGTAAAGGTAAGAATCTCTGGATTAACTATCTAATGTTAGCTAAATGTAGTAATGGCCCTGTGTAGCTCAGTTGGTAGAGCATGGCGTTTGCAACGCCAGGGTTGTGGGTTCGTTTCCCACGGGGGGCCAGTATGAAAAATGTATGCACTCACTAACTGTAAGTCGCTGTGGATAAGAGCGTCTGTTAAATGACTAAAATGTAAATGTAATGAATAAATTGGCAACATTTATTTAAATGGTCAATTCTGTGAACTGTCTTGTGCAATTTTTTTAATTTACACAATACTTGTTAGCAAAGGTGTCAGCTAGAGTTAACGTGCGGGAGCTTGCAGGGATTTGTAGTCTTGTCTACTTTGATGCTAATTAGCATTTTTGAATCTGAGAGTAAATAGAGACTAATATATTGATAAAAGTCACAATGTCCATGAGAGATTTACATGGTTATCAAAACGTCATGCCAGGGTAAACCTACACAAAACACGGACCTTATTTTTATTTTTTAATTTTTTTATTCCCTATGGGAAAAATGAATGGTAGAAAAACTATTGGAACCATTTCCCTGTTTGACCGCTAGGTTTTATGGGTATTATGACACCTCCACTGTGGGGCTCTATTGACAGAGATAGCAACCTAATCATCCTAATTTCCAAGTACAGTTTTCCTCTTTAAGTAATGTATCTTTCTCTCACTGACTTTCCTTCAGTACAAAACATAACATCCAGATTAATGTTTTATCTCTCTTTCTATTTCCCTTACAGAGCCATCATCATCATCATTGTCACCTGCAGGGACCTGGTTCTCCAGTGAGCGTGTCTCTGATTACACTTGAATACATCAAGTCGTGAGGTTGTGCATCCTGTTGGGCCTGGTAAGAGTGTGAGATGCCCACTCATTCCCAGCGCTCGCTGCCGTCTCTCCCCTGCTCTCCTCTTCTCTTTTCTCCTCTCCAAACAAGAACCTTTTTATCCATGGACCCCGAGACCTCTCTGGAACAAAACAGCTTTTAGTTTTATACCTCTTTCTCTCTCTCTCTCTCTCTCTCTCTCTCTCTCTCTCTCTCTCTCTCTCTCTCTCTCTCTCTCTCTCTCCTCTATCTCTCCTCTCGCTCTCTGCCTGTGTTTTCACAAATAGCACCTATTTTCTCTCTCTCTCTCTCTCTCGCTGCCTGTGCTTTCACAAATAACACCTCTCTTTTCTCTCACTCTCTTATTTTCCCTCTCTCTCTCCCTCTATCTCTCTCCCTCTCTCTATCTCTCTCTCTCCCTCTCTCTCTCTCTCTCTCTCTCTCTCTCTCTCTCTCCCTCTCTATATCCCCTCCATCTCTCTCTCCTCTGATTATTTTTCTGAGAACTGTCTTGTGAAAAGCGTGGAGCGTTGTGGTCAGATGATCATGTCATTATCTGATTGAGAGGTTTTTCTAAGCATCGTTGCTTAACAGGCTACTTCCACATGTACTTTTGTCTGTTTATGTTGATGGACCTCCTTATGCCTGTTTCTCAAAACCTGCATGTGTTTCACAGAATAATGTCATCATAGGTAGTTACCTGGGAAATCACATTGCACTGGCTTTTAGTTTGTGTTATCCAGATCTGAATGTAGGCTCCTTGCTGTTTATAAGCCAGTTGGCATTGGTGCACTGAGATTCTGGTGAATGTGTATGAAAAGTCTACACGTTTCTTATGATTGTGAATGATATAGATGAAATTGTAATTATCATGAAATAATTCAATAATAACAATAGCCATAAAGTTAAATAAAAAATACATTGGTATGTATAGCAATGAGGTGTGAAATTGTGTCTGGTAAAATAATAATATTATTAATAATAATAATACATAATAATACACAATAATGATGATGATAATAATAATATTAATAATATTAATAATATTAATAACAATAATAATAAATAGTAATAGTAATTTAGAATGCTTATTATAATTAAATCAGCATCCAAAATGATTTTCTCTTGAGGCCCGTTGTTGGGTGAAATTAGTAAGGAGGGAAATAGGCCAGTGACCCATCTCAGAATTCCTGCCTGCCTGATTTGTGCGCGCGCCTATTACCAAGACCAGCCAGCGGATTATAGTTTAAAATTTACGTTAATAAAACCTCTGGGAGAAAAGCATATTTTCATTCTCTCCCTTAATGCCTCCTCCCGTGTTGATCCACCAACTCAATCCCTAATAAATATGTCAATAAAGTCACCCATCAGCGCGTAATGCGCCGCTTATCAGCCGTGGCCATCAAGGTGGTGATGCGGCACACTCGACAGAAAGGGAAAAATTTGTTTGAAATAAATAGTGTTGATCCATCTGGAATGGACCGAGATAAGAGGTGCCAGTGTTAACGAACACGTTTCCGCTACACCTCATCCGAGTCTTCCTTTTCCAAACACAGTCTATTTAATGTCCCGGCCTGTTTTTCCATGGAGCGTACGCACCGAGGGCACCGTGGGGAGATGAAGCCAAATTAACTGGCCGAGTTGGGGAGCGGGGAACGGGACACCTGCTTTGGAAAAGAGACTCCAGACACTAAAGTTCGCTGACTTCATTGCAATTTATTCGTCCTCAAAAACACTTGCTTGCGACATGGAAAAGAGACTCGCCTTTCCTTTTTGGCATTTGACAGAAAGACATAGGAAAATCATAAGACTTCTCATTAAGCACGTCGGAATCCTGCTTATGTAACGGATAGTTCGTTTTATTATAGCAGGCATAATGGACTTTAAAAAGTGGACTGGAACTTTGCATCTAAGGGTTTAAAAACAACAGCTGTAGCTCCATAAAAATAGGTGCAATTTATATTGGATTAAAGATAGCCCAGTCACACCTGATGAGTAATGTTTCGTTTCATTAACATTAGGACTACATAATGCAAATACTACTACTAATAATAATAATACTACGACTACTACTACTACTACTAATAATAATAATTTACACTTAGGCTATGTTTAAAACTCCTCTAAAAATAGAAATTCAGGGGACATAGGCTACATGTAGCCTATATAGGCCTACACATTGACGCTAACCACATTCCTGATTCCTATGAAATCGTATTATGAGTGCTGTCAGTGCATGTAAAAGTAGCATAAGCCACAATACGGAGTAGCCTATAATGTGGTAGTCCATTATCCGTTAATGTTGCAGAGTGACGGTCATGGATGTTCTGCCTCCACAAAATATTATACATAACGAGGAGCCTGTTGAAAAATGTTTTAACACACGACTCAATAAACCATTAGAAATCGTGTATCAAAATAACAACTAGGGGCTAATTCTATTCACACATTTTGTGTACATATATTTATATATTTAATTTAGGGAGGAAGTTTATAATTATTATTATTATGAACACATACGGAACAAGGGCTAACGACAGAATATTTTACAGAACACCGGTTCAAATATCTACTACAAACATGCGTGAAAATTGTACACTGAAATATAGGCTATAAATCACAAATATTTCGAAGTGGATAACATGTCTATTCAATTGATTAGGTGCTGATTAGTTGTTACAGGTGTCTCGAGTTACAATATGCAGAGGGAGAAAGTAAGGCTAAGAATTCCAAAGGGCATAGTCAAATCTTTGCAAACTAAACGCCTATAGGCTACTTGCCTGAATATCAAATATGAAACATGAAATGTGAGGATTATAATTTATCATCTAAATGGATCATTGCAATGCATATAACGACACAGACTGATATTTGCTTAGTTATAAATATAGTATTAATATGCAGTGAAAAAGAGAGATGGAATTTTGTTGAAATTAGTCTCACTCTGTGACCTGTGAATGAAATAAAAGTTAGGCCTAACACAAACTCGTATTTGAGATGGCTCCAGCCCGTGTTATCAGTAACCTAATAATCACATACGGTTTGACATTCCATGATATAATGTAGTCAAACCTTAGCATATTGCTCTGTGGTCGGTAAATCAAACGATGGTAGTGATATATCTACACCATGCCCCCGCGCCCAATGCCATGTTAAACCCCTGGCCTCAAGAGACGCACTTATCCAATAAAGAATAGCCTTATAAATGACACGCCAAAGTTAATATCTTATCGTTATTACAAGGATAATGATGCACAAAACAGCCATACAAACTCAATAAGCCCAATTGAGATATGACAATGGAATCTCTTATTGAATGGCAAACTTGGGGAAAAAATCTAAATGAATAGTTGTTACGTAAAATGAGTGAGGAATGTGGGTTTTAATGGATAGCGTTTTACATTAGTTCAAATGACATAAACACGTATTCGTGACATATAAAATCTTAATTTAGTGTCTTAAAATATAAACTATTATCATATGTGCACAACAATATGTGCATAACATGAATGTTTATGCAAAACATTATTGACAGAATCACAAAACGATAAGCTTCTTCAAAATTATATTTTCTTACATATTCACTCACTGATTTGTAAAGAAAGTGATAAGTAAGAGGGTTTTTTTGCCTGTCGAAGTTCCATTCCTCGGTCAAGTTTAGTGCATTGTACTCCTCCCGGACCCGATGGACAGTTCTTATTGGTAGGTGCGAACCGTTACATCACCAAGCTTATGACGCGCCGTCTTCCTGTTTCCTTCAGCTGTGTCTTAAAGTGAATCTTGTTGGTGGAGGAGAGCTCGAGCATCAAAGCTCTGCATCGCGTGCGCCTCGGAGACACACGCTCACACAAGCTGCTACGACATCACCACCACAGTCTTTCAGTCTCGAGAGGAGAGGATAGAGGAGAGCGGCGGAAAATAGCTCTTTTATATATTTGTTCTATTCCACGCGCACGCTTAATACTTACTTTACTCCTGCTCTTCCTTCCCTGAGTAATTATAATATTCAACGTCTCTCGGGGGAAGACTCCGTATTCTCTTTCAGCGGTTAAAGGAGCTCGCTTTTCTCTTCATCTGCGGGGTAAGTAACCTTGTCCTCAGATACCTCCCTCTTGTTCTTTTGCGTCGCGTGCGCTCGGTGGGCGGAAAAAACTAAACAAATCAAAACGATAAACAGCGGAATATATTCTGATGAAAGACATCGTTACCTTTACGATATTATTTGACTGAATTGTTTTTCTTTCACTTAAAGTGTGACAAAGTTGCGTACTTTTTATGAAGGTGATGTGCAGATGAATTTATCCTTCTAAATCGCTGGCAGACAGATCATTTATAACTTTTAAAAGTAAGTTACTGTCTTTTAAAGTTTGGTCAATTTTGAATACATGTTTTTATGGCATATAAAGACGCTCAAGGCTGTCTGAGTTGGTTTGATTTGATCGAAGGCTGAAGTCTGTTATCTTTTCATCTGTGTGGGCTACACCTTCAGTCTTTTTCGTTGGCATATGGTCTTTGTCCCGATAAACGTTTTTCTTTCATGTCTCTATTCTTATTCGTCCAGTGTTATTTAGTAGGAACTTATGAGTCGTTTCGATGTAAACAAGCTTGGCTTTATCGTTTTTAATATCTGAGATATAACATATCAGATAGGCTAGATGTGATCTACTCTTTGAATTGTAGCCTGTATACATGTTTCAGTCTAATAGGTGCGTATACTGTTTCCCTGGTATAATTTATTGGGGTGCGCTCGCTGCTTGAGTTTATGGTAGTGCCAAGAACGGTCAAATGTTGACGGGGGAAAAAACGTCCCAAGTGCACACTATGGAGACAACAGGGATATCTGGCACAGAGGCGCACAACCCAGTCACCCCGTTCTCACCATTTCTAGCAGGCCATATTGTTGTCATATTTAAACATTTCAGTCCTAGACTTGCTTGAATAGGTTACTTTGCTATGTTACAAATTCAAAGGGGTTATGAACTTTTCTTTTAGTTTAGTTTTGTCATTCACCGTGCCCTGTTCTCACTCAGAGTTTGAAAGATCCTGGGAAAAGGAGCGAGGGGGAATTAAAAGGGCTCGAGAGACGAGCGTAGCTCATTGTTCAACTGCGGTCATATTTCCTTGAAATTGTTGAAAGGTCTTCCAAGTGATAGACTGCGCATGGGCAATGGGGGACAGGTGCGCCGTCGGAAAAGACAGGTGCTGGCGGCTCTATTTTGAGCGATACGACATAGCCCATTGTTATGGTCTTGTGGCGCTTAAGTCAAGGTTTTCTTGGAGATACAGTATATCACCCTTGTTTGCACTTATGGAGATGGATGGCTGGAGAGAGTTGAGCCAGAGCCATTTATCAGAGTCAGACAAAGACATGGTTTTATTATAGACCAAAATGTGCTTAGTCTGTGTAATATATTTCCTTTTGTTTTGCCACAAAATATGTCAAGCTTTCCCAACCTTGTTTCTTTTTCTTTGAGTTACAGCAATGATGTGCTAATTTGATATATTTTTGTATTTCAACATGTTAGTCCATCTTACTGCTTGTTTTTCTTGTATTGCTAAATAACACAGTAATAAGACTATCTCAAACAGTTTCCATTTAAAGTGGTGTGTATGTGTGTGTGTGTCCGTGCGTGTGTGTGCTTATGTGTGTATGTGTATGTGTGTATTAGAAAAGAAAGTGATGCTTGTTATGCATGGTTAAGTTATTATGGTATCAATGAAATTGTCATATACTATAGGTGATTCATATAGAGTCCCAAGTGACGATAAAGAATGGGTTACTTTATAGATGAAATGGTCAGACTGTCACACTTTTCCTGTGGCCCCATTTTCTACATCCATATCTGAGTGGTATGAGAAGACCTAAACATTTGTTGAAAAAAATTACTTTGTCTCTCAAAATATGTGTTGACGTGTCATCTGATAAGTGACAGTCTATTTGCATTGTCAATTTGATTGTGCTTGTACTAAAATCTTAAATAGTATTTGACAGATTTTAATGAACGTATAGATTTGAATGAATGTTCTCTAGTAAGAGCTCACACAATTTTCAACCTTAGAAAACCCTATTCACCCTATACGTATGTGTTATTAATATAGATTTCCTATTAGATTGTCTCACCGCTGTTTCACTTAATAAGGCTTTACTTTAGCGTTCCTGATAGGATCCGGGTTTGAGAAAAAGGACTCTCCAGGAAGCAGTCTTGTTATCTTACACAATATCGTCTATACAGGTACTCAATAGTTGAGATGAGGAATGTGAAATAATATCATAAAATAATTATTACATTTCACATGAAAGTTATACTTTTTTTCTCTATTGACAGTGAATGTTAATTAATTCTGTAAATACACTGAATAGAAGTCCCACACCACTGACAAAAGACTGCATGCGTAGCCGTCAGCCGATGCTTACATAGCAGTGCTGATGCTGTCTGGATTGTGACTAAATGTTTCCTTTCATAAAGGCATTAGGTTTTTGTTAGAGCGCTTTAAGTTGCTCCTTGGCAGAGTTGACCCATGTGACCCGTTCATTAGAGCAGAATTAACCAGCTTTGCTAGATGAAAAGACAAGCAAAAAGCCATAGAAGTGAGCCCCTACCGGCACAAAATCAATAGGCTTATTTATCTGTATTTATGTCGTTTTTCTGTTATTGTTTCATTTAAGATTTTGATATTCTGATTGATTTGGCTGGAAGAAACTCCCCTCCAGAATAGCTGACAGTGCGAGTGTGTGGATTGGATCAGGGTGCAATTTAAGAAGCGGTCTGGAATTAGGCTTTATGTTTATGGCACTTAAAATGATAAAAGTACTGTAACACTTGAAATGGGGGTGATATGTGGTTTGGATGAATATACTTATTGTACTACATACACTTAATTAATTGCTTTGGATATGAGTGTCTTCTAATCTAAAGTAAAAACATGTAGCATGAAATGTAAATGACATACTGATGACTTTAGGAGAGGAGATTATAAATAAATCAGAAACAGTTTACTGTGTCTTTATGGTATTCTTAATCCAACCTCAGCCTTTCTCTTTAGTCTATGAGTTAATGGTTTTCTGTGTCGGCTTGAAGCGCACAAACATGGAAATGAGGACAAGTACTTAAATAATTATCATAATGTTATGCAGCTTTTTGTTGCGTGGGAACTGGTTCAGTGTTACACAGGCAGGCAGCGTGGAACAGGGGACAGACAGGGGAAAATGTAGGATGTGTCTGAAATGGCACCCCATGCCCTATATAGTGCACTACTTTTGACCAGAGCCCTATGGGCCCTGGTGAAAAGTAGTGCACTATACAGGGGATAGGGTGTGATTCAGAGGAACGTTAGGACTTTGCCCTGGAATGCAAAGACAAGGCCTAGTTCTGACCCCATCGCTCCTGCCTTCTGCTCTCTCCTCTCCCTACTGTCATTAGTTATGTTGTCTAAATGGAATCATGTAGTCGATGGTCGGTGCTGTCTGTCCTCAGGTATTGCATCTACAGTCTTGAGATAAAACCGTATCGCTGGTACATTTTTATACAGTGGAGTGATGTTACTCTCTGCAGCACTGCTATTTGATTATCTCTAACATTCTTTGGAAGTAGGGATATTAAGACTTTTTAAATTTAAAATTTTAATTAGAAAATATATTTCATGTTTTGATATCAGACAATATTGTGACATTTTAAAGTAAATGATCCATCCCCTTCAATGAATCAAGAAATGTTTCCTTTCTGTTTTCTTTCTGCCAGGTGTCATTCAGCAGCGGTCCTAGAGGAGTGGCTTTGTGGGATATGGTCCAATAGCAGCAGCGGTCCTAGAGGAGTGGCTTTGTGGGATATGGCCCAATAGCAGCAGCCCGTGATGCCGGACCATGACAGCGACTCCCTCCTGAGCAGACAGACCAAGAGAAGACGAGTGGACATCGGTGTGAAGAGGACCGTGGGCAGCAACGCCACCAACACAGCAGCAGCTACAACCAGCACCGACATCGCCTGCGCCAAAGCAGCCATCTTCAGTGCCATGAACTCTCTCAACTCCCACCACCACGGCTCCGACGCAGACTCCATGGACTGTTCCATGGTGCAGCCACACGGCCCCACTGGGGTCGTCACAGCAACCGATAACGACTCCAAGTCCAACGTGCTCCGGAAGCTCCTAAAGAGAGCCAACTCGTACGAAGACGCCATGATGCCCTTCCCTGGTGCCACCATCATCTCCCAGCTCCTCAAGAGCAACATGGCCAAGAATGGAGGAGAGAGAGGGGAGAGAGGAGAGAGAGGGGAGAGGGGGGAGAGAGGGGAGAGGGGGGAGAGAGGAGAGAGAAGAGACGGGGGATTCCCCGGGTCGGGCCTCTCCAGTGGGGGTTCCGAAGCCCCCCAGGAGGACGCCTGCAGTAACTCGTCTCAGGACAGCCCCCAAGAGTGCCTGTCCCCCTTCGGCCGCCCTTCGGCTCTGGGCGCCTTCGACCTGGAGCGCCTCAACGATGAGCACCTCCGGGCCAAGCGCGCCCGCGTGGAGAACATCATCCGGGGCATGAGCCACTCGCCCAGCGTGTTGGTGCCCGCACGCCACCTCGGAGAGCGGGACCGTGAACGGGAACAACGTGAACGGGAGAGGGAGCGAGAGATGGACGGGGACAGGGAGATGGAGATGGACTGCCCCCCACAGCCGCCTAGCCCCAGGGGAGAGGTGTGCAGCAGAGAGAACAAGAGGAAGCAGCGCCTTCCCCAGCAGCAGCAACAGAGCTTCACCCAGCTGGTGTGCCAGCGTAAAGAGCAGAAGCAAGAGGAGCGCAGGCAGCTGAAGCTGCAGCTGGAAGACATGCAGAAGCAGCTGCGCCAGCTGCAGGAGAAGTTCTTCCAGATCTATGATTCCACTGACGACTCTGAGCACGACCTGGCTCACGACCTGGGCAACATGTCTGAGGACAGCGCCGGGAGGTCCGATGCCGGCGGAGATGACCGAGCAGACCGCTCTGACAACGAGATGTCAGACCTGGACCCAGGACACTTCCTGGACCGGGCCAGGGCATTGCTCCAGGAGCAGGCCCTGCTGGCGGAGGGGGACAAGCCCAGGAGAGAGGGGCTGGTCCGGGGGAAAGGTCCTGGTCAGGGTCCCTCCTCCTCCATGCACCATGCGGAGGGCAAGCAGCTGGCTGAGACGCTGAAACAGGAGCTCAACTCAGCCATGAACCAGGTTGTGGACACAGTGGTCAAGGTGTTCGCCAAGCCCCCGCGCCCCGCACCCCCCCAGGTCTTCTCGCCCCTCCCCATGCCCCCAGAGAGGTTTGGGGTCAACGGTGAGGGCCCTAACTTCCACACAGCTAACCAGCGCCTGCAGTGCTTTGGTGACGTCATCATTCCCAACCCCCTGGACTCGTTTGGTGGCATGCCCATGCCTGGCGCCAACGACCAGACAGAGGCACTGCCCCTAGTGGTGAGGAAGACTCCGTCAGAGCACCATCACCAGTCCTCAGCTGTGGGCGCCCACGGGGGCCACCACCACCCCTCCCTGCACCCCTCCTCCCTCTCTGCCTCCATGGGCTTCAGCCCCCCTTCTTTCCGCCACCCCTTCCCCCTGCCTCTCATGGGCTACCCCTTCCCAAGCCCCCTGGGCCCACCCTCTGGGGGATACCCAGGGAAGGACCACTCCACCCCAGACTCCATGGACCTGTCCAGGGAAACCACCAGCCTGCGGACCAAGATGTCTTCGGGGCACCACATGGGGCACCACCACCGGTCGCTATCTCCCACCCACCCCGGGAGCACCGCAGAGGGGCTCTCCCTGTCCCTCATCAAGTCAGAGTGTGGAGACATGAGCGACATGAACGACATCTCACCATACTCAGGCAGCACTGTATCCTTCACCACACTGAGGGAGGGAGGGAGGGAGGGAGGGAGGGAGGGAGGGAGGGAGGGAGGGAGGGAGGACGGGACGTGAGTAGGAGAGTGAGTTAGAGACGCTATAGAAGGGGTACTTGTTCATCTTAGATATTGTCAGATATTGTTATAGCTATTGCATATTATTGCTAAATCACCAAACGTATTGTTTTTCCTGTTCTCTCAAAAAGTATTGTATTTTTTATTATTATATCCCCTTCTCTCTTCTAAGTGGTTGAAAGCACTCTAGTCACCTACGTATCACTTTACCTGTCAAATAATGTCTCCACGACATTTCTAGCCCTGATTCCCATTTGAAACATGACTGAAAGAGACAAAAGCTATAGGAAGCTGAAGTTGAGCACAATGGCTGTCTATAGTGACTCCTATAGTTTAACCCCTGTGTGCCCCAATCATGGCCTGCAGATAAAGAGCTAAGGTCCCTATGGGAGGATCACATTCAGCCTACTGGGGCTGGAGCCTCAACTGATCCCTTCAGTTAGCCCCTTTCTCCTATATAGGCTCCCTAACCCTCTACCATTCAGACCTGTCTTTACATACACCTTTCACTCATGAAGCTTCCATAGCACTTATTTTGAGTGATCTCCATCAATGATCATTTAATATCTATGCTACACATCTATGGTTATCTGTGGTTTAACAGACTAGCAACTAGTGAGAATTGACTGTGAGTATGTTTTTGTTTTCGTGTCTGAAAGTTAGACGTCGATGAAACCGTCTGACATGGATGTTACTGTATAGCTACTGTACGTTAGTGTTGATGTGTGACTGTGTTGTGATCGCCTCAGGGTACGGCCTTTGTGTGTGTGTAGGCGATAGGGTTGGCCTGAGGACTCAGTAAAGATGTGTATTTATGGCCACCTGTGTTTTGGCCTATCTCTTATCATCCCCACATTGTAAAAAGGAACAATCGGCGTCGTTCCTTTTCTCTTTTCATAAAGATCTGTCAACAGCCTGGGGGGCCTTCGGCTGTTGCTTGGCACCCAAATACTCCTTCTTTTTTTTCTCTCTCCCTCCCAGTCTTTTCTTTTGAAGCGGACGTTAACAGGTGTTTTCGGCGAGCTGTTTGCCTTTCATTACGGCACCTTGTCTTGTCTTCTGACCCAAGAGTTAGCGCTTCCCAGAGATCTATAATCTGCTGCTCTGTTGCTCCCAATGGAGGGATGAAAAGAGAGAGAGAGAATCAGACGTGGGAGGGAGGTAGAGAGAGAGGTAGAGAGAAAGAGCGAGAGAGAGAAAGAAAGAGAGAGAATATAACAATTAAAACAATAACCACATAAGCCAGATGCTGTTGCTTCTATTGTGGTGGTAATCATTTTGGGGCATTAACAGATGTACTCCCATTAATGGAAAGACTAGTTAGAACAACACTGCCATGTGTTACACCTTTTTTAAATTTCCATCATTTCACAGCTTTGAAATACACTGGTTGGGTGTTGATTGTTCACGGCAGTTTTAGAAGTTAACAATAAATGTTATTTTTTATGACTTTGACTGTGAGTCCTACTGTCTAAAGTGACAGTTGGTATTCTTAATGCAATAGTAATAGTAGTGCTAGAAGTCATTGTAGTACTATAACTAAAGACGGCATAGATTGTCAGGCATTTTGTGGGTGGTGCGTTAAAGTTCACCGGCGTTCCGCAGCGTTCCGCAGCGTTCCACAGCAGATGGCTGCCATCAATTTCCTCATTTGTTCTCCGACTGAGTATCTTGTCATTACACCTGGAATGAGGAAGTGGAGCATCTATTTCCTCTCATGACTTTGGGGTTTTGGGGAAGTGCTGTAGTGAATGATGATATCTTGTCAGATGTGCTCAGATAACACTAGGCCAGCTGGTACAAGGGAACCTTCATGGCTAAATAATAGCTGTGTGTCACCCCAAGTCCAATCACTATTACATTTGCAAGCTGTGAGAGAAATTAATTCATCAAGAGAATCCTGTGTCTGTAGATCTATGCGATTTAAACATACTTTATTTAATTATATATACATGTAATCTCTTGTAATGTTGTGATTGTCCTTAGTTGTGAATTCATTTTGATTTAGAAGCGAGAGCGTAGTAGTCTCTTTGGGAAAACCCAGTCTTATCGGTCTGACATGATTGTTTCTTGACAGCAGAAATCCACCTTGCCATACTTGAAGAGAACAGCCCTGTCCCACTCTGCCCATGCCTCTTTCTCCTCTCTCTCTCTTCTCTCTCTTTCTCTCTCTCTCTCTCTCTCTCTCTCTCTCTCTCTCTCTCTCTCTCTCTCTCTCTCTCTCTCTCTCTCTCTCTCTCTCTCTCTCTCTCTCTCTCTCTCTCTCTCTCTCTCTCTCTTTCTTTCTTTCTCTTCTCTCTGAGGGGCCATTGTATCCCTTGCTCTTGAAGCAGATGGTGTGGTGTGGAGAGTGGAGTGCTGCTCTTTTGGCCAGGCCTGTCGGAGTAGGGCTAGCCTGCCAGGGTTCTCCCCATAGGCCCTCTTCCCTCCCTCTTTCCCTCTCTCCTTCCCTCCCTCCTTCCCCCTCTCTCTCCCTGGCTGCCTATAGATGCCCTCCATACAGCCCTCTCTCTCTTTCCTCTCCCTGAGCCAGCAGACAATACAAGGCCTTGAGGACCTGATCCATGATCCAGCATGGTTCACGGTCCCTGGTTTTTAAAGGGGGGCCCTGGGTAACCCTGAAGTCAAGGGCACTCCCATCTCCCAATACATACCTTCCTTGACTGGGCTGCTGTGTCAAACCCCTGATTCTTGAGTGATTGTCATGACACCCCATTATTGCGTGTAGAAACAGTATCTAATTAAAAGGTGCAACCATAGCTATATAAATGTGCAATTCACAATTAATCGGTAGGATGACATCGTCTTACATACAGACTTACAGAGTAGCCCTTTCATTTTCGGTTCAAGAGATAATAGTTACTGCTGATTGCTTCTACTCGAGGAGAGAGAGCTTTTTAATTCGGCTCTGTTTTATTTGTGCCCCTCCCCCCTCATCTCCTTTCAATATCTTAGCCCCAGATTGATATCAGCTGAATTATACGGCTGTTAATTCACCGTGGAAATGGTTTGGGCCAGTCCGCAGCGCAGATGTGTTCCAGGGACGCAGTGCCCATCGCTGGCTGGGTTCACTGCCTTGGAGCCCCTCTTCTTCCTCCTCCTCCTCCTCCTCCTCCTCCTCCTCCTCCTCCTCCTCCTCCTCCTTGTCCCAAGGTTTGGCAGCACTAGGGAGGCTAGAGGCTGGAGGAGGCGCAGGGGAAGGAGGGGGTGTAATTGAGGTTGGAACAGCTCTATCGTTCAAGGTGCCCCCCACCCCCCCCACCTTCCCTTGGAAAACCTTGGTCTCCAAAATCTATGATGTGTGTATTTTAATTGAATAAGGTCTACAGCTCTGTTATAGAGAGACAGGGGACTTAGCGAGCTCGTCAGGGTTGTCCCTTTTAGACCTTGCTTTTACATCAATATGAAGCCTACATCACGTCAGTAGCTCCTGTCTTTGGTTGGCATATCTTATCGTCAAGCCATTAGGCTCCTCTCTCATAACCAGTGTTAACTGCTTTCTTTGTCTGTGATATGCAAATGTATCCGTTTTTCTTCCTTTTTTTGGGTGGAGGATGGAGGGGGTATGATGGGGGAAGAGGGAAAGGCGTTTGCTTACTTTGACTGTGAAATGAGCTCCGTATGTAAAGACATCGGCTGTGGCGCTGGCCAACGTTTTATTTACCGTAACACGCTCACACCTAATACAGAGAAGATGCTAATCGCAAGCAAATGGCTTGGCCCAGCTTCACTCACTACTCCCTAATAACTAACAACTAATTTAAGATCGGCCCTACCTTACTCCAGTGCTATTGCTAACCTAAGATAATGATTGTGAAATGTATTACTTTGGCCTATATCTAATGTAGTCTTCAAGGAAAACAATTAAGTGACTAATTATTGTACATTAAATACATGGTAATTACACATATGTTATATATTAAAAACACATCAACTGAAATAGCATAGGTTCTAGGTCAAGTTGCGTACCATAACTATATGACTACACATTAAGACGCTTTGCAAGGTCGGCCATTTTAATGACTATTTTCGCTCCAAAAAATAGTCAATTTCTTTGACGGCAGCCATGTTCAGATCCAGGAGGGTCTCTCCCCCAACCACCTGAAGAAGGCCAAGCTCATGTTCTTCTACGCTCGTTACCCCAGCTCCAACATGCTCAAGATGTTCTTCTCCGACGTCAAGGTGAGCCACACCCAGACACCCCAACCTTTCACCTCTCACATTTTCACTATCGTCATGGAAAGGAGTAGAATGATGTAGCTCCTAGACGTTGCTCCTTGAAGCAGAAGTTGGTTTTGGGCACTGATCTAGGATCAGATTACCCACCCCCAAATCCTAACCTTAATTATTTACCCAATGGTTATGGGGAGATTTCAGTGAGGGTAAGCTGATCCTAGGTTTGTTCTTAAGGGCGAGTGCTACCTGAAGCTCAAAATCTAATAAAATCAAATCAAATGTTATTGGTAGCATACACAGTTACCAGGTGTTATGGCGGGTGCAGCGAAATTCTTATGTTCTTAGTTCCTATCAATCAATGCAGTAAATGTCAAATAAGCATAAACATGTAGTACAGCAGGAGATGTATAAACATACTTCAGGATGGCACTCCTCTGTCTACCTGTAGCTGTCTCCATAGTTACCGACCTGTCCAGGTGTGTTCAACGCCATCTGTGTGTCCGTCCTTTGTCTTCCCAGCGGAAGTGACTGTCCTTGCCACCGGTGACAACTGTAAGGACAGATCACTACGCCTGGTCTTTTCTTCATATTTTTTTGCTGTGTTTTTCTCTGCCTGTACGCTCACCTCAGACTACAGTTAAAAGAGGAAGTTGAGTGAAGCGGTTACTCTTCTCACTTCTCCTGAGTTGTTCTTCCGGGATAGTGCTGTACTAACATGAAGTATCTGTTATAATGTGCATGTATGGTGTATGGAGTTTGGTGGAGTTTGTGTGTCTTGCTGTATTACTACTGTACTACCTTTCCCATACTACACTACTGTACATATGTATTTGGACAGTGCAGCTAAAACTTTTAATTTGGCTCTATACTCTAGCATTTTGGATTTGAGATCAAATATTTTATATGAGGTGACAGTACAGAATGTCACCTTTTATTTGAGGGTATTTTCATACATATCTATTTTACCGTTTAGAGATAAAAGCACTAAATGTGTCTCTCCATTTAAAGGTGTCATAAGTATTTGGACAAATTCACGTATATGCGTGTTAAAGTAGTCAAAAGTTAAGCATTTTCTCCCATAATCCTATCACACAATGACTACATCAAGCTTGTGACTTTACAAACTTGTTGGATGCATTTGCAGTTTGTTTTGGTTGTGTTTCAGATTATTTTGTGCCCAATATAAATTAATGGTAAATAATGTATTGTGTCATGTTGGAGTCACTTTTATTGTAAATAAGAATAGAATATGTTTCTGAACACTTCTACATTAATGTGGATGCTACCCTGATTACGGCTAATCATGAATGAATTATGAATAATGATGAGTGAGAAAGTTACAGAGGCATAAATATCATACCCACCAAAGAATGCTAACCTCTGTTATTGGTAATGGTGAGAGGTTAGAATGTCTTGAGGGTATGATATTTATGCCTCTGTAACTTTCTCACTCATCATTATTCACGATTCATTCATGATTATACATAATCCGTACATTTAGTAATGTCACCTCATATTAAACATTTGATCTCATATCCAAAATGCTGGAGTATAGAGCCAAATTAAAAGTTTTAGCTTAACTGTCCAAATAAATATGTAGTGGAGTGTAAGTCATGGCTTAATGCAGAAGAGAGAGGTTGAGGAAGTTGCAATAAGTCATATTTAGAAGAGAGAGGGACATGGGGTAGAGGGAGGGATGAGGGAGGGGTAGACATGGGGTAGAGGGAGGGATGAGGGAGGGGTAGACATGGGGTAGAGGACGGGATGAGGGAGGGGTAGACATGGGGTAGAGGGAGGGATGAGGGAGGGTAGACATGGGGTAGAGGGAGGGATGAGGGAGGGGTAGACATGGGGTAGAGGGAGGGATGAGGGAGGGGTAGACATGGGGTAGAGGGAGGGATGAGGGAGGGGTAGACATGGGGTAGAGGGAGGGATGAGGGAGGGGTAGACATGGGGTAGAGGGAGGGATGAGGGAGGGGTAGACATGGGGTAGAGGGAGGGATGAGGGAGGGGTAGACATGGGGTAGAGGGAGGGATGAGGGAGGGGTAGACATGGGGTAGAGGGAGGGATGAGGGAGGGGTAGACATGGGGTAGAGGACGGGATGAGGGAGGGGTAGACATGGGGTAGAGGGAGGGATGAGGAGAGGGGTAGACATGGGGTAGAGGACGGGATGAGGGAGGGGTAGACATGGGGTAGAGGGAGGGATGAGGGAGGGGGTAGACATGGGGTAGAGGGAGGGATGAGGGAGGGGTAGACATGGGGTAGAGGACGGGATGAGGGAGGGGTAGACATGGGGTAGAGGGAGGGATGAGGGAGGGGTAGACATGGGGTAGAGGGAGGGATGAGGGAGGGGTAGACATGGGGTAGAGGACGGGATGAGGGAGGGGTAGACATGGGGTAGAGGACGGGATGAGGGAGGGGTAGACATGGGGTAGAGGACGGGATGAGGGAGGGGTAGACATGGGGTAGAGGGAGGGATGAGGGAGCGGTAGACATGGGGTAGAGGGAGGGATGAGGGAGGGGTAGACATGGGGTAGAGGGAGGGATGAGGGAGCGGTAGACATGGGGTAGAGGGAGGGATGAGGGAGGGGTAGACATGGGGTAGAGGGAGGGATGAGGGAGGGGTAGACATGGGGTAGAGGGAGGGATGAGGGAGGGGTAGACATGGGGTAGAGGGAGGGATGAGGAGGGGTAGACATGGGGTAGAGGGAGGGATGAGGGAGGGGTAGACATGGGGGTAGAGGGAGGGATGAGGGAGGGGGTAGACATGGGGTAGAGGGAGGGATGAGGGAGGGGTAGACATGGGGTAGAGGGAGGGATGAGGGAGCGGTAGACATGGGGTAGAGGGAGGGATGAGGGAGGGGTAGACATGGGGTAGAGGGAGGGATGAGGGAGGGGTAGACATGGGGTAGAGGGAGGGATGAGGGAGGGGTAGACATGGGGTAGAGGGAGGGATGAGGGAGGGGTAGACATGGGGTAGAGGGAGGGATGAGGGAGGGGTAGACATGGGGGTAGAGGGAGGGATGAGGGAGGGGTAGACATGGGGTAGAGGGAGGGATGAGGGAGGGGTAGACATGGGGTAGAGGGAGGGATGAGGGAGGGGTAGACATGGGGTAGAGGGAGGGATGAGGGAGGGGGTAGACATGGGGTAGAGGGAGGGATGAGGGAGGGGGTAGACATGGGGTAGAGGACGGGATGAGGGAGGGGTAGACATGGGGTAGAGGGACGGGATGAGGGAGGGGTAGACATGGGGTAGAGGACGGGATGAGGAAGGGGGTAGACATGGGGTAGAGGGAGGGATGAGGGAGGGGTAGACATGGGGTAGAGGGAGGGATGAGGGAGGGGTAGACATGGGGTAGAGGGAGGGATGAGGGAGGGGGTAGACATGGGGTAGAGGGAGGGATGAGGGAGGGGTAGACATGGGGTAGAGGATGGGATGAGGGAGGGGTAGACATGGGGTAGAGGGACGGGATGAGGGAGGGGGTAGACATGGGGTAGAGGGAGGGATGAGGGAGCGGTAGACATGGTAGAGGGAGGGATGAGGGAGGGGTAGACATGGGGTAGAGGGAGGGATGAGGGAGGGGTAGACATGGGGTAGAGGACGGGATGAGGGAGGGGTAGACATGGGGTAGAGGGAGGGATGAGGGAGGGGTAGACATGGGGTAGAGGACGGGATGAGGGAGGGGTAGACATGGGGTAGAGGGAGGGATGAGGGAGGGGTAGACATGGGGTAGAGGGAGGGATGAGGGAGCGGTAGACATGGTAGAGGGAGGGATGAGGGAGCGGTAGACATGGGGTAGAGGACGGGATGAGGGAGGGGTAGACATGGGGTAGAGGGAGGGATGAGGGAGCGGTAGACATGGTAGAGGGAGGGATGAGGGAGCGGTAGACATGGGGTAGAGGGAGGGATGAGGGAGGGGTAGACATGGGGTAGAGGGAGGGATGAGGGAGGGGTAGACATGGGGTAGAGGACGGGATAGCGTGCAGAGAAGGAGCAAGGGTGGGAACGAAGAGAAGGAGAGGAGAGAAGGAGGGAAGGAGGGAAGGGAGGGAAATGGTAAGGATGAGCATGAGGTCTGTGGGGGTAGAGTACAGGACCAGGGTGGTCTGTGGGGGTAGAGTTCAGGACCAGGGAGGTCTGCGGTGGTAGAGTACAGGACCAGGGAGGTATGTGGGGGTAGAGTACAGGACCAGGGAGGTATGTGGTAGAGTCCAGGGAGGTCTGCGGTGGTAGAGTACAGGACCAGGGAGGTCTGCGGTGGTAGAGTACAGGACCAGGGAGGTATGTGGGGGTAGAGTACAGGACCAGGGAGGTATGCGGGGGTAGAGTACAGGACCAGGGAGGTATGTGGGGGTAGAGTACAGGACCAGGGAGGTCTGCGGTGGTAGAGTACAGGACCAGGGAGGTATGTGGGGGTAGAGTACAGGACCAGGGAGGTCTGCGGTGGTAGAGTACAGGACCAGGGAGGTATGTGGGGGTAGAGTACAGGACCAGGGAGGTCTGCGGTGGTAGAGTACAGGACCAGGGAGGTATGTGGGGGTAGAGTACAGGACCAGGGAGGTCTGCGGTGGTAGAGTACAGGACCAGGGAGGTCTGCGGTGGTAGAGTACAGGACCAGGGAGGTATGTGGGGGTAGAGTACAGGACCAGGGAGGTATGTGGGGGTAGAGTACAGGACCAGGGAGGTCTGCGGTGGTAGAGTACAGGACCAGGGAGGTATGTGGGGGTAGAGTACAGGACCAGGGAGGTCTGCGGTGGTAGAGTACAGGACCAGGGAGGTGAACTAACAAAGCAGGACGACGGGCTCATTGTAACACAACAGAGAACAACACAACAAGGCTACACAATAGTTGTGTTGTTGTCTTGTATGCAGCCGATTGCTGTCGTTTCTGTTGTTGTTGCGTTCCGTCCCTCTCTGACCATAAGGAGGGTAAACACTGTGACAGATCCAGGCCATCTTATTCAAATCGGCAGATAAAGGTCCCTTTTTTCCCAGCTGCCCGCTCTCTGTCGCCATGGCCACCAACCACTAACCACAACCTCCTGGGTCACGTGACACACTCGCAGGGTTGTAGTGCTGCCGGAGCGCAGAGGACCGGCACCTCCTCACATTTTTCCATTTGAGAATAAACGGAGCTGGTGAAACTATTTCTGGACCATTTATGCTGATAATCTTTAAATAAGTTATATTTAATTACCACAAAAATGTCATGGAAAACTATAGAATGACAAACCAAATAAATATGTATAGCAGCCTAGAGGTACATGGTGGTTTCTTCCCTGTCTTCTCTCTGGCGGTGGCGAGAATAATGAAGAACTATGTGTGTGCAGTACAGAGGTCCGCCGGAGGCTTGACCACTTTGGCCAATCAGAACAAAACAAAAAAATTTACTGTGTGTCTGCCTTGATGTTCATAAAATTCCATGGAACCCGTCTTGCGCAGTGGAACCCAGAATGATATGTGACGTCTTGGTTACAGCGACACTGTTCTGCCGAGGACACCCAAACCAGAGTGGCCACCGCAAAGCCCAAGGAGCCTGACCCTGTCTGGAAGTTGCTGTAGCCCTGCTTGGGATATTTAGCCTACATTGACTATTGGTTAAGATGCAGGGCCCGTTCTAGCTTGGTATGTCAGGGTGGGCAATTGGAAATGGGCCAAGTTGGAGGTAATAAGGCATGAAGGTTATAGTTTATTGAGATGCATGAATGCACCACACCAAAAGCTTGATTTTATGTCTGTTTTAAAACGAATTTCCTACTATTCTAATTAGTAAGGATTTATGCTCACTACTTGGTAAATTTATTTGATAGCATGTTTAATCTATGCAAATAAATTATATGAATTGATAGTTCACCTCTCTGTTTTCTTTTATTCTGAAATAGGGCATATTGTAACCATGTGTCCAAGCTAATTGAATCAAAGTGTATTTATGATACAGCATGTAAGCTACACAAGGCAATGCAATGCCTACTCGCAATAAAGCTGTCCTCACAAACAGTGGAATGATATTAAGTTATATGTATTTGTATTTACATTAAGCTATAGCCTACAAATAGCTATACCATGTAGTCGCAGGCCTATTAGGCTATAGGCCTACTGCAAATTATTGTTGTTTGTTCCTGAACTGGCTGAATGGCAGAGATATCCTTCAGCTATCCTTCAGCTATTCTTCAGCCCCACAAGTTGGTTCAACCTCTTTAACATCATCGCACGATCCTGGCGCTGTCCTTTCAGCGCCACAAAGAGAGCTCCAATCGCTTAAAATAACATCTCATCAAGATCTGTTGCCTACACCTAATAGTCATACTTATCACTTATAATTATTATTACATATAGAAGATTATCACTTCTCACAATGGTGCTTGTTTAGTAAAGCTAGATCAAAGCTGAATCAATGTCTCGCAAGATCACATAATGATTACTTAGCATTTTACATAACAGAACCAAATATAATACCATAGCATAGTAGGCCTGTAATGTTACTGTTACACCAAAAACACCTCCTCATTTCTAATGACATTTTAGGATGGTTAGCTGAAACTGAATAGTCCCCTAAAAATTATCATGCGCCAAAACTCAGCAGAGCGCACCACTAGGCAGGATATATGCTTTGATTGAAACAAAATACAAGAAATGCTAATAGTTTGTTAACACCATCTGCTCTAATTCGCTCACGAAACAGTAATTCAAGAAGATCTAAATGCATATTCCCATGAAACTGATTGAGATCAATCAAATGATTGACATGGAGATGCAGTTTGGTCGTTTCACCGGTAAAACGTGAACAATTATCATTAACGATTGACAGTGATGATGGCCCTTTTTGAAATTAAGTAGCCTATCCCTAACTTGGTATTTGAGGGTATTAAAAATATAACATTTTCTTGAGACGATGTGTGTGGGCATAGTCAGACGTTGCAATTGGAGGATGCATTTTATGCATATTCTATAATGATAGGCATTCAATTGGCTAGTTCTGTCAGTACAAACTTGGATTGAAGAAATTATGAAATCATTGCATTTTTTTATTCCGCTCCCTCGTCAAGTGTTAGGAGGGGTGATGATGTGTGTTTTGTGGGTGTGATGAGGAGTGGAGGGGGCACTCTCACTGGCAAGGCGGGCATCTAGGCCACTTTCACTCCCTGAGATGAGATAATGGAATCTGCCACAGTATGACTGGATGATAGTGTCTCCTAGTTTTGTTGATGACCCAAAAGGCAGGCTAACTAGCAAGGTTAGCATATTTTCACCCATTGCTTATCAGTATCCTTCTCTGACAAATTATTTTTACGAGGAGGTATCTCAAATTGAATTGCATTACCATACACTTAAACAACAGGGTCAAATAGTTAAGGGGATTAAGATTGTAGTGTCTTTGTGTTGGCTATCACTGGTCTCCATGTATGGGAATGGGAGCCGCTAGTCACTGACTAATTATGCACGACTAGCTAATGCACGGCAAGGAGAGTGGCTTTCTTAGACCAAAGTGCTCTTGACTGATAAGGTCAGACTGTAGAAGTATCTAAAGAACATGGGAAGTGGGTTGTCCTGGCAATGGCATGACACGGCACCATCTTGGCGCTCGTTATCTGGGGATGGTGGAAGAGTGTTCTGACTCCTGATCGGTAAATGTTGTGATAGATTTACCATAATATGGTTGCTGTTGTGACTAAAGACAGTTTAGGGTCACGCTATCTTTTCACTTCATGACAGATCAACAGATGAATTTGTGTGTTTTGACACTGTTCAGTTAGCCGTCCCTATTGATCGCCAATAATCAGCGGCTCTGTTTTGACAAGGCCAGACAGGCCCTAGGTTATTGTTAAGGTGTGATGGATAAACAATAGGCCAGGGTTCTTCAATTCCGGTCCTGGAGGGCCGAAACACCTCTGTTTTTCATCCTCCCCTTCTAATCAGGGGCTAATTCAGACCTGGGACACCAGGTGAGTGCAATTAACTACCAGGTAGAAATAAAAAACAGAAGTGTTTCGGCCCTCCAGGACCGGAATTGAAGAACCCTGCAATAGGCTAAACACAACCTTAGCGTGTGACAGGTTTTTTTAATGTGAGATGTTACCTGAGGAAATATGACATTGATGTGATCTTAGCGACAGTAAATGACCATGTTGTTTTTTCATTTTGGGTATATATAGATTTATTTAACCTTTATTTAACTAGTGATGGCCTACACCGGCCAAACCCGGACAACGCTGGGCCAATTGTGCGCCGCCCTATGGGACTCCCAATCACGGCCGGTTGTGATACAGCCTGGAATCAAACCAGGGGGGCTGTAGTGACGCCTCAAGCACTGAAATGCAGTGCCTTAGACCGCTGCGCCACTCGGGAGCCCTTTGAATTAGCAAACGAGGCACTAATGTTATTCAAACAGTACTCATGATGTCTCAACCTGATGTTGTTGTGAAAATCTCTCTCTCTCTCTCTCTCTCTCTCTCTCTCTCTCTCTCTCTCTCTCTCTCTCTCTCTCTCTCACTCCATCTCTTTATCTCTGTCCCTGTCCGTGGCCTTTGTGTGTATTCGGTACACTGGCCTCAGTATTTGTGCAAGTCATGTGCTGTGGAGAGGATGAGGTCAGGAGGTTTTTCTGTATGTCATTCCTTTGATTTTTTCTGCTGATGGTGTAGCATGCCGCCCCGTGCTACGAAAAGCCAGGCGCTGGATTTGAGTCGCCGCTGTAACAAAGGGCCACTTTCCAGGGCCAGTTTGTGTAGAGTCAGCCAATAGGCAGTGAGAGATTATCTCCCACAATTCACCCCTGTGAAAACAGGAAGCGGTAGAAAGCCCTGATGACTGTGGAGAGGGACGGACTGCTTCTGTTTCTGCTCCTCTTGTTGTTTTTCAAAAAGCTTGGTGGTCTGAGGTCATGTGTCTGAGGTCATGTGTATGGATTCTCCCTCCTCTTCATTGTTTGGCAGGCAGGCAGGGAGATGGACGGACGCAGAGCACCTTGTCCCTGGTTGGCTGGCTGGCTGTCCAGGGCAGAGCTGCTGGGTGACTTTGACTGTACTGTCTCTGTCATCACAATGTGCAGGAGACACCTTGTTGGTGTGTCTCTCTCCTCTGAGGTCTTGCAGCCTGTCGTCTTTGTGGTGTCATATACTAATATGGTCATTGATAATACAGAATGGGGATTTAACATTATGTAATAAAGTTTTATCAGCAGCTCTAAAATATTACTGGATAAGATTCTGAAGACATTTATTTCTCTGTTGTCTTTAAGAAAATGAATAGGATCTTGTTCAGGTGTTGAAAAGAATGTTCAGTGTTTTCCTTCTCTGGTGCTAAGTTTATGGTTTTATGTAGATGTACACTGAACAAAAATATAAACGCAGCAGGTAAAGTGTTAGTCCCATGTTTCATGAGCTGAAATAAAAAATCCCAGAAATGTTCTGAATGCACAAAATGCTTATTTCTCTCAAATTTTGCGAACAGATTTGTTTACATCCCTGTTAGTGAGCATTTCTCCTTTGCCAGATAATCCATCCACCTGACAGGTGTGGCATATCAAAAAGCTGATTAAACAGTATGATCATTACACAGGTGCACCTTGTGCTAGGGACAATAAAAGGCCACTTTAAAATGTGCAGTTTTGTCACACAACACAATGCCACAGATGTCTCAAGTTTTGAGGGAGCGTGCAATTGGCATGCTGACTGCAGGAATGTCCACCAGAGCTGTTGCCAGAGAATTGAATGTTCATTTCTCTACCATAAACTGCCTCCAACATCGTTTTAGAGAATTTGGCAGTACGTCCAACCGGACTCACAACCGCAGACCACGTGTAACCACGCCAGTCCAGGACCTCCACATCCGGTGTCTTCACCTGCGGGATCATCTGAGGGGGGTGGGGGGGTTGGGATCTGAGATCTGAGATCTGAGGAGTATTTCTGTCTGTAATAAAGCGCTTTTGTGAGAGAAAAAAAAAACTCCTTCTGATTGGCTGGTTCTGGCTCCCCAGTGGGCCCACCCCTGCCCAGTCATGTGAAATCCATAGATTAGGGCCTAATTTATTTATTTCAATTGACTGATTTCCTTATATGAACTGTAACTCAGTAAAATCTTTGAAATTGTTACATGTTGCGTTTATATTTTTGTTCAGTATAGGTTGCATTATAGGTTGGTGTGTGTGTCATTCCTCTGTTGTTAGCGCTTAAGGTTGACCTTTCACAGGCTCTCGAGCACACACACACACACACACACACACACACACACACACACACACACACACACACACACACACACACACACACACACACACATACACACACACACACACACAAACACACATTCTTCAACAGGCCCTTTCTCCATGGCCATCTCATGTCTCTCTTGGCTGACCCCTGCCAGCTCAGATTAAGGAGTCCCGTTGATGTGTTGCTTTGAAATAGTTCCCCTGACTGAACACTGACGGAACACTGAACACTCTCGTCCTTAGCTGATATCAGGGGGTCTTTGTCCCCCCACAAGCAACTTAATGAACCAAAAGTGGGACCTGATTTGTTGTAGCAACAAAGACATTTAGTAGACATACTTTAAAATGTAGTCTCTTGCTCTCCCATCTCTTTCTCTCCCTCTCTCTCTCGCTCGCTCTCTCTCTCTCCCCCCCTCTCCCTTTCTCTCTCTCTCTCTGAATACATGTATGTTCTGATTAAACCACATTTCATCCTTGTATAGTAGATATTCCATATAGTAGATATAAGCATACATAGTGTTAGATAGATGTTGAAGTATAAAGTCTAGCCTGTATAATGAAGCCATCTCTGTCCAAAGTGATAAATGTATAAGTCAGAGGCTGGAGTGACACTAAAGGTCTCCAGTGTGAGTGATGACATCTCTTTCACTGACTTTAATCTCAGTATGCAGCCCTCAATCACACGCACACGCACACGCACACGCACACGCACGTCTGAATATTGACTAATCTGTGAAAGTGAACTCGCATATGTGTGTGTGTGTGCATGAGTGTGTGTATCTCAGAGTCTATGTTGTGGACGTTGGTTCTTGCCTGTGTTTTTGAGACTACGTATGTGCACAAGAATAGCCCCAGTGTGTGTGTATTTGTAAGTGTCAGTAGTTTGTTTGTTTGACACTCTGATGTCATGACCCTTGCTTGCTGACAGCTCACGTTCCTACGCTGTCCTATTGTCCAGCCCCGCTGTTCTGCTCACCCCCCTCCGCCCCCTCACAACCCTAACACACCCTGCTGTTCTGCTCTCCCAACCCCAATCCAGCCTGCTGTTCTGCTCACCCCCCTCCGCCCCCTCACAACCCTAACACACCCTGCTGTTCTGCTCTCCCAACCCCAATCCAGCCCGCTGTTCTGCTCACCCCCCTCCGCCCCCTCACAACCCTAACACACCCTGCTGTTCTGCTTGCCCCCTCCCAACCCCAATCCAGCCCGCTGTTCTGCTCACCCCCTCTGCCCCCTCACAAACCTAACACACCCTGCTGTTCTGCTCGCCCCCCTCCGCCCCCTCCGCCCCCTCCCAACCCCAACCCAGCCCGCTGTTCTGCTCACCCCCCTCCGCCCCCTCACAAACCCAACCCAGCCCGATGTTCTGCTCACCCTGCACTTTAGGCTCCGTCGCTCTGCCCCCCACCCCCCATGCTAAACAATGTCAGGCGGACTCTTTCAGAACTCCCCCCATTATGTCATCCATAGACCATTCCAGAAAAGAATGACCCCTCCTTTGCTCCCCCCATCCCTTTCTTTCTCGTCCTCTCCCTCTCACACTTTCTCTCTCCCTCCTCTGCTCTGTCCCATGCCTAGCTCAGATGAGGCTGTGTGTGAGCCTGCACTTATCCGTGTGTGTGTGTGTGTGAGAGAGAGTGTGTGTGTGTGTGAGAGAGCGTGTGTGTGTGAGAGAGAGTGTGTGTCGGGCCGGCTCAGATGAGTGTGTGTTCAGGAACAATAGCCAGAGCCTAATCTCCATGTCAAAACCGCTCTCCCTCCCCAGCGACTGGCCGCTCAGCATTTAGTAACGTTTTGTCTCCTATTCTCCCAAAATCACAAAAAGAGCAGAGAGGGAGGAGGGTAGGATAGGGGGGATGGGGGGGTGGATGGATTTTAGGGGAGGGGGGTGGAATGTTTTTGGGGGCTGAGGGATGAGGTAAAGGGTTTTGAGGGGTGTGTGCGCATGCATATGTGTGTGTGTATGTGTGTGTGTGTGTGTGTGTGTGTGCGTGCATGCGTGTGTGTGTATGATGGTTCAGTCTGGGGACTGTGCTGGGCCCTGAAATCCTTATCTCTCTGTCTGGCTGTTAGGACAGTGTGTTTTCAGTAGCGAGGCGAAACGGAAGACAGCTCCAACTCCACTAGGCCTTTAATAGGTTTACATCCTATTGAATCCATGCAGCCACACAGATCAGATAGCCTGGCCTTCTCAGCACTCATCATCTCTCCCGATATCCCTCTCTCTCGCTCTTTTTTTCTTTCTTCTTCTTTTCTTATAGTCTGGGAGGGTGGAGAGGCAGGGTGCAGTGCAGGGTAATTGGTGAATGGGGTTAAGTACATGTTTGAGCCCCCTGCGGGCAAGGGCGCTTTAGATGATGACTTAATCGTTTTTCTGGTCAATTATGTGTTTGAGGTCGCTCCCCTCCCAGCCACGGTTATGATAGGGGGGAGGTCCGGTCCCACAGGGAAAAGAAACAGAGTAGCAGACACACACTCTCTCTCTCCCTCTCCCTCTCCCTCTCCCTCTCCCTCTCACTCTCCCTCTCCCTCTCCCTCTCCCTCTCCCTCTCCCTCTCCCTCTCCCTCTCCCTCTCCCTCTCCCTCTCTCTCCCTCTCTCTCCCTCTCTCTCCCTCTCCCTCTCCTCTCCCTCTCCCTCTCCCTCTCCCTCTCCCTCTCCCTCTCCCTCTCCCTCTCCCTCTCCCTCTCCCTCTCCCTCTCCCTCTCCCTCTCCCTCTCCCTCTCCCTCTCCCTCTCCCTCTCCCTCTCCCTCTCCCTCTCCCTCTCCCTCTCCCTCTCTCTTCTGATGTGATATGAATTCTCCTCATGCACTAAATAAGAACCCCCCCCACACACACACACACTATGTCCCCCGTGCCCCCTCCACTCCCTTAAACTCAACAATGTCTTCATTACACTATACTCTTAGAAAAAAAAGGTGCTATCTATAACCTAAAAGGGTCCTTCAGCTGTCCCAGCTGTCCCGATAGGATAACTCTTTGAAGAACCCTTTTTGGTTCCAGGTAGAACCCTTTTGAGTTTACACAGAGGATTCTACATGGAACCCAAAAGAGTTCTACCTGGAACCAAAATGGGTTCTACCTGGAACCAAAAAGGGTTCTCCTATGGGGACAGCCGAAGAACCCTTTTGGAACCCTTTTTTCTAAGAGTGTAGAGCCCAGAAGGCCTTAAACCGCTTGGTTCTATACAAGAATGTGGCCCTATATATTTCCTAATTTCATGGCATTTTGGACATATAATCCAATCCAATAATATCAGTGATGTTATTATGATGATATCATCTAAATCCCTTTTGAAAAAGTGGTTCTTAACCTCAAGTGACTGTAAAATTGTCAAATTAATTATTTATTAAATAATGATTTTCATAACTATTATAATTATTACTCAAAATCTCTGTGACTGTTTATCTATTCCCTGCTCTCAGAGTTTATTATTCCATTATAACAGTATTATCATATGATCCTCATGATTAAACCCTCTCTCCTCTCTTCTCTCCTGTAGTTTAACCGCTGCATCACGTCCCAGCTCATCAAGTGGTTCAGTAACTTCCGGGAGTTCTACTACATCCAGATGGAGAAGTTTGCCCGGCAGGCCATCAACGACGGTGTCACCGGGGTCGAGGAGATGAGCGTCAGCCGCGACTGCGAGCTCTACCGAGCCCTCAACATGCACTACAACAAGGCCAACGACTTTGAGGTAGGACCGCTTTTAGTGCGACACCCATTTACTGCTGTGCGACCATAGCCCCGCCTGAATACTAATGGTGATGCATGGTTTAATAAGGCTAATGATGTTGAGGGAGGACACTATTCAGTGCGACACTCATTCAGTTTTACTGACCACTGATCAGCTCACTCAGTATTTTTTTGTAATGTACAATAAAAGTGTCATGTGACCAAACATACAGTTTCTGTACATACACTACCTGGACAGGCTGAAAGGAGTAAGAAACAACTCCCTCTTATGAGTTCCCCATAGTGGACTTCAGCATCGTATGTGTGCGTGTGTATTGGATGAATTAAACCATCACTTCCCTGTCCTGGCGTGTGTTTTGGTTCCCAGTTCTGTGCGATAAGAGTGTGTGTGAGTGTTTCCTCCTGCATAAGCGTAAATACTCAATAGACAACTTCACCTTTGTTACACTTCTGCTTTTCTACCCTCCTCTTGTGTTCTAAGAGGCCTGAGAGAGAAGTACAGTAAAGGTGTGTGTTTAAGGCGAGCACAATACATCCTCAATGTCAGCTGACAATAGCCGTTGAAAGTGTGTGTGTTTTGTTGTTGCTGCATTTCCCAGTGTCCTGTTCACCTGGAAGGGTATAGCCGTCCCTTGGACCAGCCCGCCGTGCTGGCGAAGCACTTCTCCAGTGTGTGTGTGCGTGTCTGTGTGTGTGTGTTTGTGTGCCACTTTCAGGGGGGGAATCTCACTGTTATCAAGGTTAAACGTCCCACTGTTTTAGCAAGAGGAAGGGGGAGAGAGGGAAAAAAGAGGGGGAGAGAGGGAGATGGAAAGATAGGGGATAGAGGGTGAAGAGAGTGAGGAGACAAAAGAGAAAGGTGAAAGTGGGAAGGAGGGAGGGAGGGAGAGGAAGAAAGATAGGGAGAGGGAGAGAGAGAGGGAGAAAGAGGGGAAGAGAGAGAGAGAGGGAGAGGAAGAAAGATAGGGAGAGGGAGAGAGAGAGGGAGAAAGAGAGGGAGAGAGAAGGGTAAGAGAAGGAGAGAAAGACGATGCTTTGCGGAGGAGTGCCCTTGTGGTGGGGGAATTCTGCAGCGCTCACATTTAAAGTGCCTTTCTACCTTTCTCCTCTGTCCTTTATGTGTCCGTTGGGGCTCTTCTCCTCTCCTCACACCGTTATCACACACACACACACACACACACACACACACACACACACACACACACACACACACACACACTCACTCACTCACTCACTCACTCACTCACTCACTCACTCACTCACTCACTCACTCACTCACTCACTCACTCACTCACTCACTCACTCACTCACTCACACACACACACACACACACACACACACACACACACACACACTCACACACACACACACACTCACTCACTCACTCACTCACTCACTCACTCACTCACTCACACACACACACAGGCACACGCACACAACCTCTTAGGGATTTGAACTACTCCAGTAGGAACACAGGCACTTTCATATGAAGTCATAAGGCCAGCGTGTACAGCATAACAGCAACCCAAGTTCCCCAACTCAGATCAGATGAGACAGACCAGGCATTCTTCTCCTGTACCAGGAAATTAGCCTTGGTCTGACTTAGGGAACTCTCATTTACATACATAAAGGTAGAAATTTGCAAGCAGACAGAGGGAGATGGAGGGAGAGGGAGAGAGATGGAGGGAGAGGGAGAGGGAGAGACAGGGAGGGAGAGAGAGGGAGAGTGCAGGTGAATAAGTCTTCTGTTGACTGAGGAGCTGAGACTGGGGGATAGGGGAGGAAGGGGGAGACGTTTTGCATATTAAGGTTTTTCGTGGCAGGTGTCTGAGAGATATAAGAGCTGATTACAGAGGAGCACAAGGAACATTTGCCCAGCGATGCAAATTCCCCCCCCCCGACACAAACGAACCGCCTTGGCCAGGGTGAAGTCTGCTGGTGTGTACATGTGAGGGTGTTTTGTCTGTCTGATGTGGGTGATTGTGCGTGTGTGTGTGTGCACCTGCGTGTATGTGTGTGTGTGTGTGTGTGTCTTGTGAGTCAGAGAGGTGAGGTGTAGATGGAAATGTACTGGATGTGTATCTAGATGCCCCCAAGGCCATTTTCTATAGATCTATAGATCGCTGCCCTTCCTCCTCCTCCTCCTCCTCTTCCTCCCTTACCTACAGTATGCCACCACTTGAAACAGGAGCCCATGCAGATTGAGCACACACACGGAGACACATTGAGACACACTGAGACACACTGAGACACACTGAGACACACCAAGTTTTCCCCCTCGCCAGTTTCTGCATCATCAAAGTTCCTTCCACCTTGGTGGCGTCTTTGGAATGAATATGTCCTCTGTTTCGGCCAACACACACACACACACACACACGCATGTCTGTGGCCTTTCTTGTTTGATGATAATCTGCTCTGTCACTGTGCTCCACTAATACGCTCCCGTCTCCCTCTGAGCTCCTCTTTTGTAGTTATTGTTTCCTCTTCTCTTTCATTTCCCTCCCCCCTTTCTTTCTCTCTTCCTTCTGTTGCCTCTCTCCTTTCATTCTTTCATCCTCCTCTTTGCATGTCTTCCCCCCCCCTCCCCCTCTGTCCATCCCTCCATCCACTCCTCTCTTCCCCCTCCATCCCTCTGTTCTGTTTTCCCCCCATTAGGAAGTTTTAATGGCATAATTGTCACATTCCTTCTGGCACAGTGAACACCAGCTGTAATTAAAGAGCCTGTGTTAATTACCTGGCCCGGATCTCCCTCTCTCTTTCTTTCTTCTCCTCCTCTCTCTTTCTCCCCATCATCAAATACCCTGCCTAACCCCTGTCCTCCCCCCGACTCCAACGTTTGTTCTAACCGTAGAAGTCCAACTCCCCCTTTCAGAAGACAAGTGTATTTTCTGTGGTCCCCTCTCTTCTCTATCCCTCCATCTTCTCTTTTCAGAAGGCTGCGTGTGACCACAGAATGAGACGGTGGGAGAGAGAGAGAGAGAGAGAGAGAGAGAGAGAGAGAGAGAGAGAGAGAGAGAGAGAGAGAGAGAGAGAGAGAGGGGTGGGGTCAATAAAGAGGCATTTTTATGATGGCTCTGGGAACGTCTCATATTTCCATAACAGGGACTACGCCAATTTTCCTCTGTCAGTAGCTGCTCCTCCCACACACACACACACACACACACACACACACACACACACACACACA